>NC_134485.1:283723267-283824564 GCF_040206685.1 Ascaphus truei
GCCAATCAGATTAGGGGCTTATCTGGCTGCGGACGTCAGAGGAGGGTGCGTGTCGAGCCAGCTCAGAAAGCCGGGTGAGCAGGAAATATGAATTGGCCAATGGGAATTGTGCCTACAAGCAGCGGCTTCCCCCAGCCAACCCATTGCCTCCCGCTGGGCAGGCTCCACCAGGTCTGCAGTCAAAGTATCTTCCCTTCCCTTGTTCTCCGGATCCAGTACTCTGCCCTTCCCTGCTCACCAAGTGGTCCTGACACATCTGGGCTTCCCTTCTCCCCTTTGATACATGATCTCTATGCAGACATCCCGGCACATATGTAGATGCCCGGGCTGACTGGATAGAGATTAATACATACAGTATAAAACATAATACATGGTTTTATTAAACTTCTAACTCTTGGGGAACCTTATACATACGGGAGAAATGGGTCTGGGATACTTGTGGTCGAAAACCGGAATCTGCACACTAGTAACAAAATGATAAAACATTGCAAGTACTCTATGTACTGGATGAGCTTACTATACCATATGGAACTACAAATTCTGGGAACCTACAGCAGTCAAAAACTTGGGTTGCCTGAACTTGCTTTCCATAGGAGGACATGTTTTAAAGAGTTTCAAATCATCAATCAGCTCTAACATAAAAGAAGTTGAAGTAAAATTATAAATCAGGTGGTACTTTATACCTGAAAGGCTAAGATGTATCCAGGATGTTGTCCCCTGTGTTGTGGGAATGTGGAAAGAAGGGCTCATTATATCACACATGGTGATCTTAAACACCCCCAAAAAAATGGGGAAGGCAGTTCGTCATCTTTTGTCCAAGTAAAAGGCTTGCTTTACCTTGGGACATATTGGTATTTTGCGCAATAAACCTTTCATTGAGGTAGATAGATAGATAGATAGATAGATAGATAGATAGATAGATAGATAGATAGATAGATAGATAGATAGATAGATAGATAGATAGATAGATAGATAGATAGATAGATAGGACTGTTTAGATCAAGACACCCAGAGACTTATATTCCTGGACACAGGGGACCCAGGAACCTACCAGAGACTGACATGAAGGGCCACCTGCTTTAAGGTATCTCTTGAGACTTTGGGGAATAGGGTGGTAATGGGATTATCCCTCCAGCCCTGCAGAAAGGGACTGGGGAAGTAAGTTAGCCCTTATACAGGGATAGGCGTTTGTTGTTTTCATATGTTTTGCTGTGTTAAAAGGGACAGACAATAAAGCCTTATTTTAAGTTCACCTTAAAAACAGTCTCCATTGCGTACTTCTGAACACGTCTCTTACAGACTCCCACTGCATTAATCCTACTGGGCCACCAGTCTGAAAGAGCTGCGCAGAGAGAAGCTGCATCTACCTGCATAGCTTTTTGTGCCCCCATTGTGGGAATAGACAACCACAGTGACAATCAATGGATTAAATGGCTAAGGTTTGTTTTGATTATATTATATTTGATAGTATTGAGGGGTGGGTGAAGAGGTAGTTGCCCGTGCGTGGTTAGGCCTCCCGGGTGTAGTGGGAGGGGTTACCCCTTAATTACCTTAGCGGTGGTAAGGTAAAAATAAAAACAGTGTGATAGCCTATTAGAG
The DNA here is from genome assembly GCF_040206685.1 of Ascaphus truei. Classification (NCBI taxonomy): domain Eukaryota; kingdom Metazoa; phylum Chordata; class Amphibia; order Anura; family Ascaphidae; genus Ascaphus; species Ascaphus truei. The sequence continues at coordinate 283,724,867 of NC_134485.1, forward strand.
TTGCTCAAGGAGAGGGACCACTTCTGTCTGCTCTCACTGCGCAGGTCTTCTAGACTAATGAGAGTCCGGCACCATTAACACAGCGGGAGTCTCATTCAGAAGCAGGGAACTCCGCTGTGTTAATCCTAATGGGAGATTCCTCCCTGTGATCCACTTGGTTGGGATTAGGCTGCACTTGGGCTGTGGTTCAAACGCTCCAAATGCAGAGCAGGGTGAGATAAATCGTGCTCCATCTGTATACAGACACATTGTCAATGCATATTCTTAATTCAGAGAAATCAGCGATAGCGGCTCTATAGAGCAGATTCTTCATCCAGCTCTTTCTCTTATCAAAGATAAAATCTCAGAGACAAACTTAATGGGAAAATGATCCCGTTAATTCCATAACTCAATATAAATATAAAAGTATGGAACATGTGGTTTAGTTACATCGCACAAAATGGCCATAATTCTTAACCGATTTGTATATGGCGCCCTTTTTCTGAACCCTCCCAAAGGAACTACTGGTCACTGTGTAACACCTGCGGCTCCAGGATGTCTGAGCCTCCGCTAGCTGGGAGCCTGGGGGTAACACTTACACATTTCCTTAGAGCAGCGCCTCCACTTACACAGGATCCCCGTGATGTGAGATTCCCCTGGGCAAGAAACATACAATACCTTATAATAACCAATACCTTTTACTTAAGAACATACACATATATATCAACAATAGAATAACAGGTGTCCCTCTACAGAGGAGACACTAATAACCAAGGCATCTCACCAAACGCTTCCCCCAACACCGAGTGATCCCACCCAATGTCCATAGGATCCCCACCCAATGTCCCGCACTCTTGCAGAGAGAGAATATGGGTGACTGCGCAGTCACTATTAAGCTAAGGGCCCGTTGGTGCACTTGTGGATGTAAAGTACCTGCCATGCACTCCAGTATTCGGATCAGCAACTGCTTCACAAAGGATCCGTCGCTCGGTGATTCTGTCTGATCCCAAACGGGTTCTTTGCACGAGGACCGCCAAGGGCGATCTCACCCTGGATATAGTCTCTGTGGGCCCCGACTTGAGCCCGAACCTCTTCACAGGAACCGCAGCGTCCGCTGTGTCCCTATCTATCACTGGCACTACGTGACACTGTCCCTAACCTAGGGCCTGTCCCTGTAGCACCACAAACTGGGGAGTGAGGACCTATCTGGGACCTAAGGGGTTAATAGCCTGCTCTGCTCCCCTAACTCTTCCCAGTCCTGACTCTAGCTAATACTAACAGTGCCTGCAGCAAACACACTGCACACACACAGTCAACCTGCAGCAACCCACTGCACATGCACAGTCAACCTGCAGCAACCCACTGCACACGCACAGTCAACCTGCAGCAACCCACTGCACACGCTGCATACACTGTGCCTATTTGTCAGCGCTCACAGCACTACCAGCCGTGACACTGACAAACCTGCACACTCACACACCTAAGGGCAGAGTCCCTAACCTAGGGGCTGTCCCTCAGTACTACCCACTACCCTGGTGGGGATTGGGGCCTGCCTGGGACTTGGGGATCCTTACCTGGTGCAGGAGCCACTTGCTCCTTACACCCTTCCTTCCCCTTCCTGCTCCCAGCTCCAACTGCCTGCTCCAAAGCCCGCGAAATGTATCCTTTCTCCCTGCCTGGGAATCCTTGGCCCTCATTGGCCACTATCAGGCACCTGGTGCCTGCCTCGCTAGGCCCTATGGGAATTGTAATCCCGTGGGACCTGTCTGGGCATTGGGGCCGCGTGCGCACTTGCCCTGCGCATGCGCGAACACCTAATGGCCACCGCAACCTTTCCCTCTGCTTCCCTACCCTCGTGCGACTTTTCCCTGGCTCTAGTGTACCTTCTGTGCATGCGCGATCCCGCGCACGCTCGCGCAACACTTCATGGCGGCCCCCGCTAGCCGGGTGCGCCGCCAGAGCTCCAGGGACGCCGAGCACTCCCTGCACTGGCCCCCACCCTCGCAAAGTGCCGGCGGGTCCGTCGCTGCCTCCGGCGGCACCCGCGACCGCTCGGCACTCGCGGAGGGGGGTCAGTGAGTACAAAATAAACCCGGGGCTACATATAAAATATACTCTGCTACTGTACTTTGACCTGCCAGCTTTGTATTTGACTTCCACAACCTCAACCCTCCTCATACTCCCCTTTTTTCTGTACCCTTCCCGTCTCCTCTCTCCCCACAGATGTGTGCTTTTGTTAAGTAAAACTTTAAAAAAATATATTAAGTTCATAACATAAACAATACATCTGAAGCACTCCATCAATTTTTCTTAAGTTTGACAGATAATTTAATATTAAGAGTTGTGGGTCTTTTAACAATAAGCAGGCACCCTTGGGTTTGTAACCTATTACCAATGTAAAGGATTAGTGTTTGACATTGCATTGCTATCCTCTGGAAAAAAACATTCCAGAGAAACCAACAATATTCTCCAACAGGCATTTAGATTTACTATAGGTAATATAATGTGTCTGATTATTTCATTTTCAGAAAGTGTTAAAACAGTAATTGATATATTTTATTTTGCTTCAAATCCTAAGATTGTTGAGTCAAGTAGTGCCAGGTGCAGAATTAATGAGAAACCTAAGGGCTGTAGGGTTATTTCTTAGATATTCATGACTTTGCATGTCTAAATGTCTGAGGTTATCGCATACATTAATTTGATATAGTACTTATACTGATTAATTATTTTTTTTATTTAATGTCCTGGGATTCATTATAACCAACACAATGACATACATTTTCAGTGAAAAAAGAAAACCACTGTTAAAGTATTTAATAAAGATATTTAATAATGCACTTTGCTTCTTTAATATTGATGTACTCTGGAATCTTTTCCTTAAGCATGTTAAAGTTAGAACAATGAACTTGCATTTTTGAATTGCTAACCATACAACAAATATTCAGTAAAGGTTCCTATATTTTATAAGCTCCTTTGTTGGACAGAATACTACGCAAAACCTTGGTTTAAAATAGGCGATACAACAAGAGACAATGATACCCAATGCTACATCCAATGTGACAAAATACATAGTTAAATACTTCAATGTTAGTGTTCTCATGAATAAGGGTCATTTAGTTATACCCTTTGGCCAAAGCGTTATAAGCCTGCAGCCACTTCACGACATGACCAGATTGCAGGTCCTAACACTACCTGTTTAAAATAGACGGCCTACTGTACATGTTGCATTCTGTAAAGAGAATCTCTAGACACACATCCCAACATAATTTTTTTCTGCTTGTGTCTGTGCCTTATACTGTGTACTTGAAGAAATGTGACCACCAATTGACTTATATCTAACCCAGAACCTTAATGACTTTTAAGAACCAGACTTTTGATGCAAAAAAATGGTTAAAAGTAACAAACTTTGATGCAGATTTTAATACCACCCAGTACAAGATGTCTGTTGGATAAATTATTCATAATTGGACACAATACAAAACATGTAGTGTAGAGCAATGAAACGAAGGATACAATTTATTTTATTTTATATCATCCAGACCAGCCGGTCAGACAGGTGTATGTGAATGTGCACAATATGTGAATGGGAATTGTATATGCACAATATGAGTGGAACAGAGCCTGCCCTACACAAAGGCCTGCCTGGAGAAGAAAGCTCAATCACAGAATGGATATTATAAGGAGTGGGACATGGATAACTGTAGTGACAGTAATAGTTAGAACAAGATAACATCACAGTGCAGAACAGTCCCACAAAAGATATAGACAAGTCACGGCATACGTGATATCTTATTCAAAAGTTAGAGGTCTGTCAGATCTCCAGAAAGATGTGTCATCATCACAGTAAAATCACAAAATAAGGCAGCATAGATTTGAGACAAAATGTATATTATAAACCATCCCATGCAGATAGACTCCAGTAACATCAACAAGTTAGTTGGTATTTGTACAGTAAATAAAAATGCCACTTACAGTGCATTTTGCATGTCTCAGACAGGTCTACAGCCCTGTCTTTCCCTATGATTAGTATCTGTAGAATCTCAGGAAAAAAAGCAATGATGCCAGCATATAAGGGATCTGCTGAACTTTCAGGATGAATGCTGACAGGAAGTGATATCATCTGGTCCGAAGCCACCACGGCCATCTTGCTTCCTTGCAAATCATGCCCTTACTCCCCTGACAGACAGGAAATCAGCATATTTGGTTGTCATTGCCAGCAGTTGCCTCTAGCCTTTAAAAGGCAGACAGGCAGGCAGCTGCTACTAGTCTTTGCTTGTGCAAAGAACTGGTTACCTTGTCCTGTCTGAGCTCCCCCTTGCCTTTGTTTTGCTTGCTGCCTGTCTTGACCTTGGAACTAAATCTGACTACCCCATGCCTGCCGCCTGCCTCAACCTCGGAACCGGACCTGACTACCCTTTGCCTGCCGCCAGCCTCGACCTCGGAATGTACCTGATTACCCTTGCATCCCAGGCATCTGATTCCACGCCAGGCCAGGCCTACCTCTGCCCTGCGGGTCAGTATCCGGCTTGCAGTCAGCAACGTTACACAGCAAGAGTCCCATAACAGTCATATGCAGTTCAAGTACAAAATATACTCAGCAACAGGTATACAGGACAAACACGGGACAGCAGGTCACTGGCCCAGCACATCAGGATATTAGCACATGAGTCGTCCTAAGGGGAGGAGAGGAAGGGATCCCGGCAGATCACCCCGATGCAAGTTTTGGTTCAGGTTTCTTCCAGGTGTTGTAATCATCATTGCACAACAGCCAGTCTTCATGGTCATGTTACGATGATGTATACCAGCACATAACCTTGTCCAACGTGAAGCGTCTGTATCATACGTCATGACGTATCATTTGGCTGTCACAATACTGTAGATGATGTGTCTATTGTTTGGTAGAAATGGATCCATCAGAGTAAGCACATAAGGATAAATAAAGAGTCATATACATAAACACAAAAAAGTATATAACACACTCAAAATGTACACACAAATTCTTGTGCTTACAGTAACATACAGAACCCCAAGTAATCGCTTAAAGCCGCCGGCATCATAGAACCTAATTAAACTATCCATCATAGACCACAGGCAGGGCATAGAGGCTGTACAGCACTTTCTTAACAAATCTGATCTCTCCCCTGCACTTTGTATTTTTTTAATTGAATCTATCACATTTTTGCTCACGCACAACTACTTTAGCTATGATTCACAATTTTATTTGCAACTCACTGGCACTGCAATGGGTACGTCTTTTGCACCCTCTTATGCGAATCTTTTCATGGGGTTTTGGGAATCACTATTTATTTATAGCGATTTAAATTTATTTAGGAAACACATTTTGTTTTATCGCCGCTATATCGACGATCTGTTTTTGATTTGGGAGGGTGACACTCACACTCTGGAGCTTTTTATCCAGTCTTTAAATTCTAATAATTATAACCTACACTTTACACATGAGCACAGTAGTAATCAAATACACTTTTTGGATATCCTTATTTATGTTGATTTAATGGGAGAGATTCAGACTGACGTGTACAGGAAGCCCAACTCCAGGAACACTTACCTTATGGCGAATAGTAATCACCCATTGCCCCTCAAGAAAGGTATACCAAAGGGGCAACTTATGCGCCTCAGAAGGTTGTGTTCAACCGATGAAAATTTCATCAACCAGGCAAATCTAATGATTAACAGATTCAAGGACAGAGGGTATCCTGAAGAGGATCTAGTGAAAACATTTACTATAGTTAAAGCAATGTCAAGGGAGGAGCTTCTGTCAAGAACAAAAGGGAATAAGGGAGATCGCATCCAAAATGTACCCCTGTTTATCACCAGACAGAGCCGTCAATCAAACGACATTAGGTCCATTATAGCCAGACACTGGGAAACACTTACACTAGACTGTGACCTAGGAAACATCACAAAGGAAAGGCCCAAATTGGTCTTTCGTAGAGCAAAACCTTTATCATCTTATTTGTCACCCAGTCTCTTTTCATCCCAAAGTGTGGAAAAAATTAGTAATATACCTAAAGGGTTCTTCCCATGTGGACGGTGTAATGTGTGCCAGTATGCTAGACCAACTAAGGTAATTGATTGTCTAAAACCAAAGATTAAAAAACCCATACATATGTTCATCAACTGCAACAGTAGTCATGTAGTCTACATGATCAAATGCGGATGCAACAAGACCTATATTGGCCGTACAATTAGAGCGCTAAAAACGAGAATACAGGAACATGTACGGCTAATTAAGAAAAAGGACTTGTTGCACCCGGTCTCTCGACACTTTTCCTCCTGTCGACAAGGTGGCCTACATGGCTTTTCCTTTTTGGGACTTGAACATGTCCCTAATATGATAAGGGGTGGTAATAGACTTAAGATATTGAACCAAAAAGAGATGTCATGGATCTTTTGTACGGACAGTCTCCACCCACAAGGTCTAAATGTGGATTGGGAGCTGTCCCATTTTTTATAGACTGCTAGCCCTGTGTATCACAGTCAACTGTTTGTTGAATAGAGAGAGATATATGTATATATGGGCTGATGCACTGTTTGTCCCCTGGTTGAAGTACCTAGGGTCTACTAAAATACTAAAATACTAAAATCTGAAATATTGAAACAAAAAACGGAAAATTATATATTAGGTGTTTGAATATAAGACCGGTACTTATGATATTTCTCTGCCGTTGTTCTGCTGCTCTTTTGCTTTCTTGCCTTTATTGTTTTTAGAGGCTTTAAAATTATTTTTTTTTAAATTATTGTTATAACTTTGGCTGTACTAATATAATCTTCTGTATCACAATAATATGAGGTTATGCCCAAAATTATTGGGTGGTCTGTTGCTACGATACAAAATAGAATGCAGAATAGAATGCAACAGTGTCAGTCTTCTATGTATCTATCATTGTCTGATGCCTGAACTTTCATCTAGGATGATGTGACAATTTATATATTCTCTCTGTGTGGCTGTTCTTATTTTATTTTTTAATGTTTAGATTTGTGACATGTCTTAAACATGTTTTTTGTTTTGTATTATTTTTATGCATAATAGGTGAATTAAGTACATCTAGCTCTCTAGGATAATCTCTTGCAAGCTAAATGGTCATTCTAAATATGCTTAATATTATCAGATGATGCATTACCTATTAATGTATATTAATATGTATATATTTTAAATAAGATTAAATGTCATGTTATGTTCTCCACATATCAGTTTGCTATGGCAGCCAGAGGATAGACCTGCTACCCTTACAGTATTAGTTTCCCAAAATGTATTCAGGAACCATATGGTTAAAACTCCCCTCCATTGGATTTGATGGGCAGCACCCTTCTAATTTACATAATTATCCAGTGGCCTGTAAATTACCGGCCAGGGGCGGGGATTTCAAATTGATCACGTGGGTGTCTGTGGGTATTTAAGGAACATCCCTGGCTGCAGTATAGCACTCTTTGAAAAAGTCTCTTAGACGAAACGCGTCAGAGAACCTGTCCTGTTTTTAATGGCAATGTTGCCGGAATAAAGCTTTTGCACGCAGTCACTGCCGCCAGCCTGTCTTTTTGCTGTGCTCCAATGTCCTTGTTTCTCCCCTCCTCTTACTCACCTGCTCTGGGACGGATGCACGCTCCAGGAGAGCAGCGGTGAGGCCCCCTCCTTTGGAACGGACAGCCATCAGGCACTACACGAGCCAGCTACACGAGTCCCTGCACTCCCTGCTCGAGGACCCGCCGGGAACACATGATCCGCCACAGAAGGAACCGCCGGATGGGAGAAGCACTCCGGTCAGGTTAGAGATCATTTTTCTTACACGGCTATCCAGATTGTGCCTTACTGTGCCCAAAAGAAGTTATTATCGCCTATCTAGGGGTACACACTCCGCTGCTCTCCTCTATCACCTCAAACATTGGCAAATCTGCCCTACCACTGCTACACTGAGGATTAAACAGTCCTCAATACCGACACCAATTTGAAGCACCATATTAGGGGTTTATTCCCTTATCTACCTAATTAAACTATCCAACTGCATTCCTTTTTCAGTAAAATCATCTCTGTATCTCGACCTCTGATACTCAGAGATACCTTATCAATTACAAATCCAGATAGAAGTCTATAGTAGGCACACCTCCAACATAAAAAAGGCAAAGCAAGTGCCAGAGACAGTGAATAAATACAGGAATACTTCGACCAAACAGGTCCAATGCAGTCCCAGCACTCCAGATTGAAAAATCAATCACATTTGTATTAGATACCCATAATAACCAACGTGTCAGTCCTGCACCGAAAACAGGGGCGTAGCTATAGCCCGGCCAGCTCGGTCAAAGCTCGAGGGCCTGCACTCGGGGGGCCCGCACTATTTCCCCCCCCCCTGTAGAGACAGGCGGCGGAGATGGTATGCAGCGGATGCGGGCAACCGGCATTAAAGAATTAGCTGGTAGAAAAATCACATGAGACAGAGAAGGACAGCAGGGGAAGGGCGCGATTTTGCAGAATGATCAGAAACTTCCGTGTCGGCTGCTAGAGCACGCTCTTCACCTCGTGCTCTCCTACTTTGCCTCAAGTGATTCTTCTACCTGCTAATTTTTTAAGCCGGGGCCTGCCACCGCCGCATACCATCTCCCCCCGCCTGTTTCCACCCGGGTAGGCATGGAGGAGGGGGTGATGGGAGTCTGAGGATGATAATCTGGGGGGAGGGAGATTTTAGGATGATGATGATCTGGGGGGAGAAATCTGAGGATGATCTGGGGGGGAGATCTGAGGATGATGATCTGGGGAGATCTGAGGATGATGATGATGATCTGGGTGGGGGAAATCTGAGGATGGTGATCTGGGTGGTGGGAGATCTGAGGATGTTCATGATCTGGGTGGAGAGATCTGAGGATGATGATTATCTGGTGGGGAGATCTGAGGATGATGATGATCTGCGGGGGCGATCTGAGGGACTGGGGGAGATCTGATGATTGTGAGGGGTACTGGGGGAGATCTGAGGATGATGGGGAATGAGGGAAATTTAATGATAGGGACTTGAGGAGATCTGATGATGATTAGGGGGACTGGGGGAGATATGATGACGACGACGACGATATGGAGAGATGTGATGAGGGGGAGAGATTATGGTGATGAGGGGGAGATCTGATGGTGGGAATGAGTGGAGAGCTGAGTAGAGATGAGGAGGGATGATGAGAGAAAGTATCAGTAAGAGGATGGGGGAAGGGAGAAAAAAATATTTAAAAAGAAAACAGAGGGCGTGTGCCGAACAGGCCCATTCCAAGTCAAACTTCTTTGCGTTTTGTCACTAAAATTGTATTTAGATTTTTATGATTTTGATTGAATTAAACACTTTTGAGAGTACCGGCATTTAGATACTTTACAATCCAAAATATATATATATCTTACTTTAGTTGTCATAAGTATCATGTATTCCAACTGATGGAAATTTCTGCTGAAAAAATGTTTAATTATACTCTCAAAAGTCTTTTATTCAATCAAAATCATAACAATCAAAATAACATTTAATTGACAAAACGCAAAGAAGTTTCACTTAGAACACGCGAGCTCGGCACACGCCCCCTCTTTTTTTTATATAGTTTGTATGTATGTATATCTTTTACATATATAGCGCCATTTATGTACATAGCACTTCACAGCAGTAATACACGTGACATAATCATATAAATAACAAATACATGCCAGGAATCCACTCCTGGCTTTTCTCATAGCCTCGCAGAGTGCTGTTGTTCTCACTAATTCCCTCTTTGCAATCAACAGCAGCTATGTGGGCTATCACTTCAACCTAGCCTTGTACTCAGTCATTGGAGCAGTGCCCTCACACCCTCCCTAGGGCCAGAGGCTGAACCCCCTATGATCCCACTTTCGGAGGCTAGCTTCTCTTTTTCCGATTCTCAGGCACAGCCTGACTTAACCCTTGAGGTTTTTCCTGTATTAACCCCTGTAAATCCTTGCTAATGCGTCCTTTCTAGCATCAGAGAATGAATCCCCAAGTCTGACAGCAGAGGTTGCACTGAATAACCCCCCTAAGGTTGTGGAGTCCTTGGATATTCTTTGCTATAAGCCCCCTGCTTCAGCAGAAGTTTCTGCTGCCGTGTCCCCTGAAACATCTGCTAAAATACTGATTCCAGTTAAATGTATTCAGGAACCAGGTTTTTCCCTAAGCCTTTTTGCAGAATCCCCACTCCCAGGTATTTCGCTGACCCAGTCTGTCACTCAGAGAGCTGAGATCCCTGCATCAGCGCATAGTTCCCTTGTCATGGAATCTGTAGTCTTTTCTGTTTTCCCAGACACTCCTTCCCAAGCAACACCTCCAGAGATCAGGGTATCTGTCGTCACCCCCTTAGTACAGTCAGAGACCACCCTGCCTACATTACAAATTCAGGTGTTTAAATCTGAGCTATTTTGTCTTCCTTCCCTTGCTAAACCTCAGTCCTTTAGCACTGCATCTAAATGTGCTCCAGCAACCGCTGGGTTATTCAGGGCTAAGATTAAAACTCTTGTGTTAAAGGGTACCTTCTCACACATGTCCAGCAGACCTAGAACTTCCGTGATTGCTTCTAAGTCACTTACCACTGTATCTGATTTTCTCACTAGTGAAACCCAGACACCCACATCACTGACTAGTAGTTTCATTATCAGAATTTTCACACTAGTAAACATACCTATTTCTGATTTTGTCATGACAAGTACCCCTGTTAGGGCCCTTGCAGATTTGGATAAGACTCTTTTTTCTTCTAAGGTTTCTGCTATTAAGAGTTTCCCCGGTTCCAACTTACCGCTTATTGTCTCTCTAACTCCCATCATTACTCCCCCACTACCCATCACTGATTCCCAGGCACCAGTTCCAGATGCTAGTTCTCCTCCTACCAGTGCCCCTGCAGTGCTAGATGTTCCTGTTATAGATTCTGAGCCTCCAGCTCCGGATTCTATTCCTCTACTCGCTGCTGCCCTTGTAGTCTCTCAGATTCCTGTTACTGAAGTACAGACTTCAGCTCCAGATGCTAGCTCCCCTCCCTCCGCTGCCCCTACACTGCCTGATTTTCAAGTTCCAGATATTAAAGCCCCAGAGCCTATTTCTACTCCCACTCCTATGACAAGTACGATGCCCTTGGAGTTCATTGCAGCAAATAGTCTGCCCCATGCGGTTGTTCTAATCTCTGCAAGGACCAGCATACCTTCCCCGGACTCTGATGCCATATCTGAAGTAACCCTTGCCGCGCTCCAAATCCCCAGTGTGGATGGGCAGTTTCTTTTCACTGACCATTCGGTGGTCCCTGAAGTACCTCAGTATGACTTTAACTATGGGGTTTCTCTCCCTATTGTCTCTGGCTTGGACTCTGGGAAGTGGAGATCACAGACTATACTGTCTCTCTCTGAGCGTTCTACAGTATTTGGGTGCTCCACTACTGATTGCTTCTCTGCCTCAGCTAACCCATGGTTATCCCTCTCGGAAACTTCTGTTGTGCCTGTTTCCTCTGTGTTGGAAATACTCAGTTTGCACCCCAAGATTTCGGTTCCTAAGCCTGGTTTACTGTTCGCCTTGCCATCTACTATACCAATACCTGGCAATGCACCCACCCACCCTATACCCTCGCTGACCACTACCCAGAAAACCTCTGGAGGAGAAGACCCTCTCAAATTTCTATGTTCAGATGTCAGCAAAAATGTTGCCTGTCCGGAGGGTCTCCCTGTTATACCCGATCAATTATCGGTGCCTCTTGGCCCGCACTCTGGTACGATTACTAGGGACCGGGCACCCAGCTGGGGTCCCTCTGCCGTTTCTATTCTGGAAATGCCTCCTTCTCCACAGCTCTGGAATTACAAGACATTTCGTGTGGCGAGCCCCGTACCAAAAATGTCTGTGCCACCACTCTCATATCCTAGAACAGTACTCGCCAATGAACTGCTCGTTTACGGATCCCCTTCCCGCCTAAAGCACTTTAGGAACAACTCAATGTCCCCGAGACCCATGGAGGCCCTGTCTGGCAGCAGTTCTCACCGGGGGGTGGGGGTACGCAAAGGAGTGCCCACGTGACTCTTGACCACAACTCTACCCACAATCCTAGGCAGTTCAGGAACAATTCCAGGTCCCCCAACTCTGAGTGGTCATGTTCGCCCGGAGATCTCACCTGAAGGGGGGGGAGAGTACAGTCAGGAATCCACTCCTGGCTTTTCTCGTAGCCTCGCAGGGTGCTGTTGTTCTCACTAATTCCCTCTTTGCAATCAACAGCAGCTGTGTGGGCTATCACTGCAACCTAACCTTGTACTCAGTCATTGGAGCAGTGCCCTCACACTTTCTTCCGGGGTTGGCCAGCTGGCCTTTAAATACTGCATTCCCACAATCCCTCTCGGCCAAGCATAATCCTTCTTGGATATTAGCTGTGTTTTTCCACAAGCCCCTGGCTTGTTATCTCTCATTACTTATCCCTGTTTCTGTTCTAGTTCATTGTACTTGTTCCAGTTTCCTCCAGGTCTGCTGCTACTTCGCTGAGGCCTGTGTTTCCTGGTTCCTGGGACCTGCTGCTCCCTCTCCATTGCAGAGGCCGTGTCCTGGTTCCTGTGCTGAAGCGGTGGATCTCCAGTGTTTACTTCAGCTCCCTGTTCCCTGAGGCCTGCTGGCCTTCCCATAGCAGAGGCCTGTCTACTGGTTCCAGGGGCCAGCTGCTCCCTCTCCATTGCAGAGGCCATGTCCTGGTTCCTGTGCTGAAGCGGTGGATCTCCAGCATTTACTTCAGCTCCCTGTTCCCTGAGGCCTGCTGCCCTTCCATAGCAGAGGCCTGTCTTCTGAGTCCTGAGGTCTGTAGCTCTCTCTCCTCGCACAGGCCCATTCTGGACTCCTGCGCTGAAGCATTGGTTTACCAGTGCTGCCTGGCGATGTGCCCACTCCGGTCAGCCTTCTCCTTCCTGAGACCGGCATCATGGGCCATGGTCGCCACTCGCGCAGAACCCGCTCCCGCCCTGCAGCTATTGCGCTTAAGCGGGACCTAGTTGACTTCCTGTTGCCGAAACTCCGCTTGGATAACGTTTACCCTGATGTCTCCTATCCTGACCCTGGCTCGTCCACTGACTACGCTGCTGTCTCCAGTCCCGACCCTGGCTCGTTTGACTATGGATTTCGCATTCCGGATCAGCCTGTGCGGTCTAAGGTCAGTGCTTATATAACCCCACCTCAGCCACGTGGTCCGACCCTGGTTTGTGGCGAGCACAACCGTGACAATACAAAGAAGACAAAATGGGAAGACATAAAAATGACATTTAGGAATGGGAGTCCATGCCCCGAAGAGTTTACAGTCTAATTGGTAAGTAGGAAGAACGTATAGAGACAGTAGAAAGGTGTTCTTGTAAGTGCGTCTGCAAGGGGCCAAAGTCGGTGTATGAGGTGTAAAGTATCAGCCACGGAGCTACTCATAAGCTTCGTAAAGGAGGTGTGTTTAAAGATGGGTCTTAAAGGTGGATAGACAGGGTTCTTGTTGGATATTGAGGGGAAGGGCATTCCAGAGGTGTGGGGCAGTCAGTTAGAAAGGTTTAAGGTGGGAGAGGGCTTTAGACACAAAAGAGGTAAAGAGAAGACATCCTTGAGCAGAACGCAAGAGTCGGGATGGTGTATATTGTATAGCAAGAAATTAGGGCTGAGATGTAAGGAGGAGCAGAAGGGTGTATAGCCTTAAAACTGACTGTGATACAGGACTTGATAAGAAGCTAGGAGGGATTTCAACAGGTGAGAAGCTGAGACAGATTTAGGAAAGAGTAGAGTGATTCTGGAAGCAGCGTTTAGGATACATTGTAGGGGAGACAGGTGATAGGCAGGAAGGCCGCACAGCAGGAATGAGAATGAGGGCCTATGTCAGAGTTTTATCAGTCGAGAAACAGAGGAAAGTGTGTATCTTTGTAATATTGCAGAGGAAAAAATGACAGCTTCTGTAATATACACAATTGCATTTTACTGCTTTGTTCATATAAGTCCTTGTCTCCATTATTTTGTAACAATCTGATGTATTTTACTGTGTAACGGTCCTCAAAGTCAGTTAAAGTGGGTCAACACAAGTAGTTACACCTATAGTGGTTGTTTACAGGTATAGCACAGCTATACCCGAGGTATAGATGTACCAGATGTTATTGCACCCGTTATCGCACGTTAAGTCCCTAATTTGCACTTTGCGGTTAGCAAATCGCTTAATTTGACAACTCGCAGTTCCATTGAATTGTATTGCAAATCACCCGGTAACACAAATCCCCAGGTAAAACTCTCCACTGCAGTAATACGAAATTAAATGATGAGTGCAATAACTTCTCCTCCATCTGTAACAGATCCTTAGAGTTCAGTTCCTTGGAGATGGGGGAATTATAAGAAAATGTATCCATTTCCTGCAAGCTCTCTCTCATTGCTCTCTTGAGCAATTTAGTAAAATCCCACGAATAAAAGGGATTAATAAAAGAGTGCCTCCACCCAAAGTACCAATGACTCTTTTTATGGTGAGTGAATAGGCCTCAACGAAAAATAAACTCTTAGGCTTTGTCCATATTGCAGGATACGGCGCAAGCTACGTAACTCGTGCTGAAACAAACACTAGGACGCCAATGCATATGTGCATAGTGCACTCTCTAGCGCATGCACAAGCGCTACAGGATGAGCGGCGCTTCGCAATACAAACAAGTTTGTATTTGAAGCGCGATGACGGGAGGAGGAGGAAGCGTGGATGCTAGCGCGTTCTACTATGGACGCGGCCTTAGAATCAACCCACGGGCAGATGAACCCCAACAGTGCATCATGCCATGCTTGCACAGCATTCAGCTAAGGCCAGGTCTCAGGTTGTACTTCTCCATAGGAAGTGCATTGCAGAACAGCCATTTGTAGTTCATACATAAATATGTATAAATGTAAAATACAATTGTACTGAAAAATATGAAGTTTATTTAATCCCAGTATACGAAACATAGCAGGTGTCTACAACTGTATCATTATATATACACCAACCTCATTAAATAGTTATTTCGTTATTCTGCATTTAATCCACACTGCTGCAAATAATACTTTTATTTTTTACAACTGCAAATCCCTTTGGGATAAACACATGTAAATTACATTTCATGAAAAACAACTGTATCTCATTAAAACCCAAGTTTGCTGAAATAACTCGTCTGTAACAAAAATACTTCTGTTTAGCAGAGGAAACATTGGTTATTAGCACATCTGATAAGTTTTCATTACTTTGATATGTTTCTAAAATACAAATGTCTATATTAAGTATTGTTTTTTGGTATAGACAGACGACTACAAAATTCTCTCCTATGTTATTTTTCACTGACATCGTGATTATGCTCGAGTCCCTTGGAGAATTAACGAATGTGGGAATGTGGGAATACAGACTCTAATACAAAACACTTGGTCTGTTTTCGGTTCCTAACACATACTCTAGAGTTCAAGTTACGGTTATCGGAAGGAATCTATGAAAAATGAAACTGCACACAACTGTATATCATCAGCGTAGCTTAACCTTGTCAAGAATGGTTGAAACAGGAAGTGCTCTGTGACACTCACTGGCAGAATTACAAGCTGATGGAGAAAACACACCAAGGAAAGAATACCAAAGACAGTAAGATTCTGCTTGTCATGTTATAAAGAAAAGTGTTTTAACTTGTCCTAAAATCACAGACATTAATCATTTTCATCTTTCTTAACCAAGTTAGAGCTGGAGGTTCCTCTGACATCTTACATCACAAGCTCTTTTCCGCAGTACAAATGTCCACAGGGATTTATAGAATTATGATACAGGCATTAGAATGCAAGGAATAGTATAATGCAAACTGGGATCGAGGAATCTATGTTCTATATCAGGGGTGGCCAAACCTTTTTTTTTTACTTTTTCTCCGGAATCAGCAGCATCATTTGACGTCACAATGTCATGTGATGTCGCGTTGCCATTTGACCCCGCTGCATCATTTGACTGTGTTGCCAGAAACCGCCGGAGAGCAGGTAAGAAGCATGAAGAGGTCTCGCGTGCTCCCCTGTAATTTTAATTAAAAGTTGTGGGCAAGAGCGCGGGGCCTCTGTAAACGCCACCCCCCAGAAAATGTCACGCCCCACCCCCATTTGCCCACCGCTGTACTATATCATTATCAATTTAGAATAGTATGTTTTGAGAGACAGAGACAGTTTGATTAAACATAAGTGCACGGGGGTCTATGTATCAGGACAAAAATTGTGCAGTTCTGATGCCCAAAAAAACTGTTCCAGATGTATGAAATTGTACTCAATTGAAATTAATTGGATTTAGGTCTTTGATATATTTGTTAAAATTGTTTCGCACGAAAATTGCACCTTGTTTGCCATAATACATATTGTAGGACCCTATTTAATAAAGTCTGTCAACATTGGTTCGCATGTATGTATCACTTTACAGACACTTTTTATCCCCCTCCTAACTCATTGAAATATATATATATATATATATATATATATATATATATATATATATATACAAAAATACAACTGTATGCTCATCTGCATGTCTTCGGCAGGTCTGCAACCCCACCTTTCACCATTATCACCCAGCATACAGCACTTCCACTGCAGCAAGGGAATCTGGGAAATGACATGCAAATGAGCACTCATGAGCATACAGTTGTATTTGCATATTTGCTTTCCTGTGGAGGGTTTTTGTCACTTTTTTTTACTCACCATAACTTAACTCAGTATTATATATATATATATATATATATATATATATATATATATATATATATATATATATATATGTAGAGGTATCAGTACCGTGTTAGCCGAGCTTCAATAATCAAAAAATAAATAGATGATACCGTTCTGTGGCTAACGAAATGCTTTTATTTGTGCGAGCTTTCGAGATACACTGATCTCTTCTTCCGGCGATGTTACAATGAATGAAGCAAGGATAACTTGAAAACAGTGTCTCTTGGAATGTTATCTGTGCTTCTCCTTCCCCCGGTGTGGATGTGTTTTATGGCTAGAGGTGTCAAAGGGTAACTGAAAGCAAGTGAAGAAAGAGTGTGTATGTGTATCAGTGTGAATAAAAATGAATGGAGAGCCCACTACACAAGGTGTGTGTGGAGTGAGAGGGATATAAATGGTGTGGGTGGGTGTGGAAATGTGAGAGTTTGTAGCACAACTAAAAGTGTGTGTGGATACTATGTGGTCCCTATTGGTGTATATGGATGGAAAAATAAGGAGTATTAGTATGTGTGAGAGACAGCTGTGTGTGCATACATATAGCACAGTATGTACAGACATGGCCTTTAGCGCTCATGGGAAGAGAGTTCGCTAGTGTCAGTAATGACTCATAAAATTTCGATCTCTGTTTAGGCCACTGCTAAGTGTCCCGAACAGTTGCATAAATTTGTATTCATGCAACCGTCTCTCTTTCGGGGTTTTAAGATTACCTTTGAGTATGGCAACCCTCAGATCGTTCATCTTATGGCCAGAGTCAGAGAAATGTTCGCCAACAGGACTGTCTCTTGTTCCGCGTGTGATGCTGTGGCGATGCAGGTTCATTCTCTTGTTTAGCCCCTGTCCTGTCTCACCTATGTAGTAGCAGCCCCCTGGGCATTTCATGCACATGATGAGGTACACGACATTGCTGGAGGAACAGGTGAACCCTCCTCTGATTTTGTATTCCCGATTCTTGTGTGGTATTTGTATTGTGTCCGCTGTGTAGAGCATTGCGCAGGTTTTGCATCTTGGGTCCTGGCATGGTTTTGTCCCGCATTCAGTTGTACTGCTGAATACTTTACTCCTCACCATAATATTCTTGAGATTATGGGGTTGTCTGTATGATAATAAGGGTGCTTCAGGGAAGACCTGTTGCAGTCTTGTATCTTCCTGGAGGATGGGTTGTAGTTTCCTGGCGATCTTGCGTAGGTCTCCTAGGTGTGGGTTATATGTGACCACCAAAGGAACCCTGTCGCTTGTCTCCTTCTGTTTGTATTCAAGGAGATCACTTCTTGGTATTCTGGTGGCTTTGTGAATTTGCTGGTCTACAATTCTGTGGTTATATCCACGGTTTATAAAGTCTGATCTCAAGGCTTTAATCCGCTGGTCTCTGTCTGCTGTGTCGGAGCATATCCGGTTGTATCGTATGGCTTGACTGTAGATGGTTGCATGTTTGGTGTGATTATAATACAGGCATACCCCGCATTAACGTACGCAATGGGACCGGAGCATGTATGTAAAGCGAAAATGTACTTAAAGTGAAGCACTACCTTTTCCCCACTTATCGATGCATGTACTGTACTGCAATCATCATATACGTGCATAACTGATGTAAATAACGCATGTGTAACAGGCTCAATAGTCTCCCCGCTTTCGCACAGCTTCGGTACAGGTAGGGAGCCGGTGTTGCTGTTCAGGACGTACTGACAGGCGCATGCGTGAGCTGCCGTTTGCCTATTGAGCGAGATGTACTTACTCGCGAGTGTACTTAAAGTGAGTGTCCTTAAACCGGGGTATGCCTGTATATATAATCAAAAATGATAGACAATACCGTTCTGTGGCTAACGAAATGCTTTTATTTGTGCAAGCTTTCGAGATACACTGATCTCTTCTTCCGGTAGTGGAGAGTAAGATGTTTTGTTTATATTTATGGGACTAGCACCATCATTTTTGTTCATTATATAGAGTGCCAGCTGCTTGTTTTTGTTTATATATATATATATATATATATATATATATATATATACACACACACACACACACACACACACACACACACACACACACACACACACACACACACACACACACACATGGTTGTGTGAAAAAGAAAGTACACCCTCTTTGAATTCTATGGTTTTACATATCAGGACATAATAACAATCATCTGTTCCTTAGCAGGTCTAAAAATTAGGTAAATACAACCTCAGATGAACAACAACACATGACATAAACCACAAATGTTCCCAGCACTCAACGGAAAGAACAAAAGGTAAATTGATCAGCCAAAAAAGCATTTAATGGTACACGAATGATGCAAAAAATGGTCACAGACCAAAAGAAAGCACTATGTGCTGGGGCAGGGACAAGGACAGGGAAGGGAAAAAGGGAGAGGGTAGGGGGGGGAAGGAAAACATAACTTGCTTAGGGTTAGTTGGTCTGAGTCTTGTGCCTCACAGCCTATCTTCATTCTGTTGGGACATTCAGTGATAGTTTGTCACTGTGTCTCCCAGGGACATTGTTGCAGGGTATAGGGAAGTACCAGGTGACTACGGTCTACCTGGGAACGGGCCTGTAGAAGGGGTTTCTATACCCCGAAACATGACGTTGCCCCCCTTGCCTGGACTTTTTTACCCCCCTGTTTTCCTCCCCCCTGCACCCCCCGCCCCCCCCCATAAACCCCCCCTCTCCCTTTTTCCCTTCCCTGTCCTTGTCCCTGCCCCAACACATGTTGCTTTCTTTTGGTCTGTGACCATTTTTTGCATCATTCGTGTACCATTAAATGCTTTTTTGGCTGATCCATTTACCTTTTGTTCTTTCCGTTTGAGTTCTGGGAACATTTGTGGTTTATTGATTATTTGGGAGGAAACAGGGTCCTCCTTGTTCCCGCTTTGCACCTATTATTTCACTTTATACATAGTTTGTGTGCTGTCTAATACTGTTTGTTTAACAACACATGACATATTACACCGTGTCATGATTTATTTAACAAAAATAAAGCCACAATGGAGAAGCTATGTGTGAAAAACTAAGTACAGGCATACCCCGGTTTTATATAGGAGTGTTATATACAGGCATACCCCGGTTTAAGGACACTCACTTTAAGTACACTCGCGAGTAAGTACATATCGCTCAATAGGCAAACAGCAGCTCGCGCATGCGCCAGTCAGCACGTCCTGAACAGCAATACCGGCTCCCTACCTGTACCGAAGCTGTGCGCAAGCGGGGAGACTATAGAACCTGTTACACATGGGTTATTTATATCAGTTATGCACGTATATGACTATTGCAGTACAGTACATGCATCGATAAGTGGGAAAAAGGTAGTGCTTCACTTTAAGTACATTTTCGCTTTACATACATGCTCCGGTCCCATTGCGTACGTTAATGTGGGGTATGCCTGTACACCTTATGATAACTGCATCCTAGGACCATAACCCATAACTGTATACCCTTCACCCTAACCCCCAATTGTAACCTTAACCCCATACCAAAATATCCTTAACCTTAACCCCTAAAAAAACCTAATCCGTAACAAATGGCTGTGACTATTTGAAGCTTGTTGAATTGTAGGTGCATACTTAGTTAGCTGGAAAAGTCGATTTAGATACAGATATGCATTTTGTGAACACTTTCACATTTCCCTTATTTTATTTATTTATAAAATGTTTTAACTGGAAGTAATACTTTGAGAGTTACCTCTCGTTTTCAAGTATGTCCTGGTCATAAAGTTAAGATGATACATGACAGTCTCTTCTTCAATTTTGAATATGGTAGAACTGTCTTTGCTTTGTTTGCAATACAATTTGCCTTTAGATTCTCTTTGGACTTTATTGAATGAGGTCAAATAGACCATATTAGGTGCATTTTGTTTTTTTCATTTATGGAGGTCAGTTTTCAGGATGTACTAGAGCAGGAGTGCAGTAGTACAGCTGTGCGCAAACTGGGGGGCGCAAGATTATGTAGGGGGGGGCGCAGGCTGCGTGCGGGGAAACCTGGGGGCGGGCAGAGCTGTGCACGGGCGGCCAGAAGCTCCGTGCAGAGGCTGCTTCCAGTTCTGTGCTGTCTGCCTGCAGAGGGGGTGGGGCCTTGCTGTGGGGCCTTCCCTGCATACAGACAAGCCCTCCTCCTGTCTGTTATCTGCCCGTTTTCAGCAGCACATGGGGGGACCGGAGCAGGTTTAGTTACTCCCTCCACCCACCGTGCGTGTGTGTGTGTGTGTGTGTATGTGTATGTATATGTGTGTGTGTGTGTGTATGTATATGTGTGTGTGTGTATGTGTGTGTGTGTGTGTGTGTGTGTGTGTGTGTGTGTGTGTGTGTGTGTGTGTGTGTATATGTGTGTGTGTGTGTGTGTGTGTGTGTGTGTGTGTGTGTGTGTGTGTGTGTGTGTGTGTGTGTGTGTGTGTGTGTGTGTGTATACATACATATATATGTGTGTGTGTGTGTGTGTGTGTGTGTGTGTGTGTGTGTGTGTGTGTGTGTGTGTGTGTGTGTGTATGTAAGTGTGTGTGTGCGTGTGTGTGTGTGTGTATATATATATATATATACATATATATATGTGTGTGTGTGTGTGTGTATATATATGTGTGTGTGTGTATATATGTGTGTGTGTGTGTGTGTATATATATGTGTGTGTGTATATATGTGTGTGTGTGTGTGTGTGTGTGTGTGTGTGTGTGTGTGTGTGTGTGTGTGTGTGTGTGTGTGTGTGTGTGTGTGTGTGTGTATATGTGTGTGTATATGTGTGTGTAAATATATATGGACTGCAGTGTGTGTTGTGTGTGTGTGCTGTGCCTGTTGGTTGTGTGTGTGTGTTGTGATTGAGTGTGTGTGGGTGTTGTGATTGAGTGTTGTGTGTGTTGGTGGTGATTATGTGAGTGTGTTGTGTTGGTTGTGATTTGAGTGGGTGTTGTGCCTGTTGGTTGTCTGTCTGTGTGTGTGTGTGTGTTGTGATTGAGTGTGTGTGTTGGTTTTGTGTGTTGTGATTGTGTGTGTGTGGGTGTTGTGATTGAATGCAGCGTTGCACAAACTGAGGGGGGGGCGCCCCAGGCGCAAGATTATTTAGGCGGGGCGCGTGCAGTAAAACCTGGTTGCGCAGGCGAAAAAGATGTGCGCGCGCGGGCGGCCAAACAGAATAGTGCAGGTGGGGCCACGTGATTCGGAGGTACGGGGGAGGAGCACGCCCCAGTGCTGTGATGTCAAACGCCCCTCCCTCCGGTGTCTGCCCTACAATAGCGCTGTGTTCCTGCTCTCCTCCACTGGCAACCTGCTTAGCTGCGATCCTCTTCAAGTGAAAGGGTAGGCTGCCACTTTATCAATCATACTATGAATGTACAGAAATAATAAAAAAAAGTGTAAACACTTCCCCGCTCGTGCTTGCAAAATTATGCAGGACACCCTGTGCTCATGCTTGGAGAGTTGGTGATGTCACCGCTCTCAGCGGCAGCGTGGACGCAGCCTAATTTTGCAAGAGCGAGCTGTTGAAGTATGTAAGTATTTAGGCTGCGCTTATAGTGCCGGCGACGCAACGTCGCCCGAAAACAAATGCATTGTCGCCGCCGCGTGCGCTTATAGTAAGCTTGACGTGGCAACGCGATTTTTTGAAGCCGGCACTATTTGATTTTATAGGGGCTGTCGCCTCATGTGACAGCCCCTGAACCAATCAATGGCCTGGTCGCCAATGCCGCCGCAAAGCATAATACAACTTTCGCTAGCGGCGACGGGTGATGTCGCGGGCACTATATGCGCGGCCTTAGACATATTTGTGTGTAGCCAGGTCCCCCTCTGCCTGCGGCCCCCCCTCACCTGATGGGCGATCGCGGGTGCCGCCGAGCCCTTTAGGGACCCATCGGTCGATCGCTGGAGTGGGGGCGGATAGGCGTGTGGTTGCCGGGGATGCGTGCTGCTGGTTGCCAGAGCCGCGGTCGCGTTGCGAAGGTCCCGGCAGCTCCCGGTGCAGGGCGCCGCCATTGTCAGTGGCATTGCGCATGCGCAGTGAGTGCAAAGCGCCGGGAGACCCAAAGACAGGTCGCGCATGCGCAGTGATTAGCGCGGCAACCCAAACCAATGAGAAGAGGGCTCTTGGAGGGGACTACATGTCCCATGAGCCTCCGCAGCCCCACATGACCCCAGGGAGCCAATAGGGCTACAGTATCTCCCTGCTCAGGGATAGATACATTTCGCGGGGTTTATGAGCACGTTAGTCAGTGTCAGGAGCAGCTAGGGGAAGGAGGTAGGGTGCAGGAGTCAGTGACTCCCTGCACTAGGCCAGCAGCCCCCTAGGCCCCAGATAGCCCTGAGTCACCAGTAGTATTGAGTGTTGTAGGGACAGGCCCCAGGTTAGGGCTACCCAGAGTCAGTTAGGGACACAGCGGACGCTGCGCGTCCATCCAGAGGTTTGGGCTCAGACCTCCGCTGCCGCTGCTGCAGCCATCCGGGTGGATCGCCCCGGATGGTAGTTCCTGTATTCGTCAGCCTTCGAATCCTTTGTGAAGCTCCTTGGCAGGCCCGGGCACTGGAGTGCTCGGCAGGTAACCATCACCAAGTGCACCAACGATCCTACATATATTATATTCATACTGGACTAGTGGCTGCACAGTCACACATTTCATCTCCCTTTAAGGGTGCGGGACATATTGTGTGGGGTTACTGGACACGGGGTGGGATCACCCGGTGTAGGTGGGAGCGTCCTGCGAGACGCAGTAGTTAGTGTCTTCTCTAGAGAGGGACACCTGTTGATATATGAATAAGTATTGCTACAGTAAAGTCATTGGTTATTTTACATGCGGTGTGTGGAGTGATATATATATTTGTCCTTCGAGGAACCACTCCTCCTCTGGCGGGAGCCATCGCAGGTGGAGGCGTTGCACCACGAGATTGTGTTATATGTATGTACCCCAGGCTCCCCGAGCGGAGGCTTAGGCTCCTGAGAGCCACACAGGTATACACAGCAGGTAGTAGCATCTGTATTCACAGGGAATACCCGTTACATGTATTTACATTGTATACCGTTTATTAAAGGTTTTTTTTTTCATGTGATTTTGATTACATCAGGCAGGGGGGGCCGAGAAATTTCATGGATAAAAAAAAGGGGGGGCTCGGCATAAAAAGTTTGCTCACCCCTGCTAGTAGGTCATTATGACTGAGTCACTGATTGATCCACCTGTGCTGAAGCAGAGATATCCTAAAAACCTGACCTGTTGGTGGCACTTGAGGACTGGAGTTCGCCACTGCTGTACTTGAGAGTAGGCACTTGAATAAGTTTAGAAGAAGGCTGTAAGAGGGTTTAAGGAGGACTCAAGCAGAGACTCAGCTATGAGAAACTGAGATTCTAGCAGCAGCCTCATTACTGGATTAAGACGATGAAGAGGCAGGGGGGATATTTAGAAGATAATTAAAATATCTCTGATGGGAGGCCAAACTAGATTTATTTTATTCTGGGAGATCAATCCATTTTTAATAAAAGCATCTGCTGCATAACGTGTTTTGAATCTGATCTACTTCATCATGTTTATTCTTAGAAGTATAAAGGCAGCACTAGCCATGTCGTACAGCATAATCAGAGGATCAAACAATATTACACCTATTTTATAAAATAGAACAAATATTTTACACTAAAAGATTGTGCATTATGATTGTGCTACCGTATCTGCTGGTAATTAATGTATGGTAATATTAAAAAATTGATGTGGGAGGGGGCGGCAAGGGTGAGGAAGATGGAGCTTTGATTTATGAGCTCCTCTCCCACCGGCATTAATAAAGCTAATTACAACAACAGATCCCATGATATAACTATATAAACTACAAAGAAAAACCTATATACACCCGAGGATGCCTGCAGGCAGAGTGGCCCGAGCTAAGAGTCAACCGGTCACTACATATTTTAGAAAGAAGGCAGAGATACCTGCGGAGAAACCAAAGCTTCCCGCTCTGCTTGCTAGCATGGACCCCGACAGTGATCCTTCTCAGGAGGATGACAGGGACGAGGAGATGGTCCGACGAAAGGACATGAAAGAATTTTGTGCCCAGATGCAAAAATTCTTTAAGACTGAATTATGGGCTCTTAGGAAGGATGTTGACGCACTTGGGGAAAGAACTGACACCCTGGAGAGAAATGCGGATGAAACTACAGCCACCATTGCACAGACACAGGATCAAGTCTCCACAATGAATGACAGAATCAAATTTCTGGAAGATAAAGTGGAGGACGCAGAGAACCGTGACAGAAGGTGTAATATAAGGCTGAGGGGTATTCCAGAGAGTGTCCTCAACCCTGAGGATTTTACAAATAGCTGGCTGGAACATATCTTTCCTGATAAACCGGAGTCTGAAATCAAACTGGACCGGTGCCATAGAGCTCTCCGTAGCAAGCCTCAGAAAGGTGATCCCCCAAGAGAAATTGTGGCCCGCTTCCACCATTTCCGTACTAAGGAAGAGGTATGCAGGCTTGCCAGAGAGGATAACTCCCTAGCATTTGAAGGAGTTAAAATACAAATATTTCAAGATCTGGCACCAGCCACCTTGGTCAAACGGAAAGCCTTTGCACATATCACTAAGGCCCTCAGGGATAACAACACGAGGTATAGATGGTTGTTCCCTTGTGCCCTTCTATCCATTAAAAATGGAGTAGCACACACTTTGCGGAGCCCTGAAGAAGGTGAGGGATTTTTGGCCAAACTTGGACTCACCGGAGCTAATCATAACCCACCCCAGGCCCCTCCGACCCGTTCCAGCATCCCAACACCCAGCTGGAGTCGAGCTGGCACCTCTGGCATCAGAAAACCCACCAAAGATGGCGCAGCTGAGATGTTAGCTAGATCTGATAAAGAATAACCTGCCCTGCTTACTCTATCATATCAGATCCCGCACTCCCATATCCTTGCCCTGCACCGGAGGAGCCGTAGTACCACAAAGATGACGCCCCGGCAAAGACCAGCCTTACCTGGATGTCTCCTGGCTGAAGGAAATCATATCCCGGTCGGAGCAGACGCACACCCAACTTTAGCAACGCAGCCATCTTGCCAGGCTCCTTCCTTGTCTCACGCGGGAAGCTGAATAGCTTTCGCGCGCTTTGGAAGATGATGTCATCGCCGGGTGCTCTCCTCTCGCGAGAGCTCGGACGCCTCCAGATGACGTAGCCTTAGAATACATTAGGACCTAAGATGGAGGTCGAGGGTTGTCCGGGGCGGTCGCGAGGGAGCCGGAGAGGTGCTGAAACCGTGGAACACCCCTCCGACCGCCCAAACCATCCCTGAAGTTCAGCGCAAAATCCACAATAGTCTAATTTGCCCTGTCTAGGACACATAGGTATATGTATATTTAGTTACAAGATGCCACATTGAATAAAGAGTTCCCCCTGGCCGCCCCTTATTTCTCAAACACCTATCAAACTGTGCCTCATGCTTAATAATTTCCCCCCCCCCCCCCCCCCCCCCCCAATATATATAATTGACGTGGTGTATGTAATTGATTGTATTATATACTATACTATATATATATATTGTATATTGCTTATATTATATTATATGGATTTTATATGATTATATATAATCAATTAATATGGTTAATAGTATAATTAAATGTGATATACTATCCACAATATATACATTCCTGGGATGGGATACAGGTATTAAGCACAGTTGTTATATTATAAGTATGATATATAAGGGATGTATAGTATAGTAGTTGTAGATATATAATACAATATACATAAGTAAGGGCATATTGCTGACGTATAAGCTATATATGTTATCATATATGGTATATAGGCGGTTATATGTATTTTTAGGACTATGGTTATGGGTATATGTATGTATGTATGTATGTATGTACGGGTGTATGTATATATGTATATAAGGGTGCGTATGTATATGCGTATATGTATATATGTATGTACGGGTGTATGTGGGTGTGTGTGCGTGCATGGATATATATGTATGTGTGTATATATGTGTCCATATAGATTACATACCTTCTGCAGCGACTACATATATCCGTGATACATGTTATGTGCCATTTGTATATGTATGAGTATATTTTACTTATTTAGTTATGGATATAAATCATAAATCATATTGACTTCATAAGATTTATGTTATATGGATGTCACAGAGATACATATACATATATGGTTGGGCTATATAGTAGGCTATAGAGTTGATAGAATGGTTAGTTAATCTAGGACAACAAGAAGCTCCAGCTCTAAGGGATGTCCATACAGTATGCCGAATGGAAACATCACATCCCACCCCATAATAATTTGGTTCACTCCGCAAGATCAAGAGAGAGCGATACTAAAGAACCAATAGGCATATACTAGGTTCCACGGACATGAATATAATATTATATTATTACAGGCATATATTTAGTCACAGTTATTCAAATGACAAGTTATATAAATTATTTACTAAGAGACAGTGGACGGTCTAGACAAATCTGAAAGCTGACGGGTGGAACAAACAATAAAGTTGACAAGTTGGACGAGTATGGAACATTGACGGGTCTGACAAGGTTGTTAAGTTAGTTTGTTAAATTAGACAAGACATATAAGTTATATATGAGTTATATATATGTGATACCAGTTTTACAAGTTTTACAAGTTGTACAATATTAATATAGTGCCGGGGGAGTCACTCTCCTTTGCGCATGTGTCCCCTTTTTTGGTCCTCAGATCTGAAGGACCGTTTCCAAGACCCAGGGTGGTCGATCTCCACACTAGGAGACTGGCTCAACATTAAGTTGGAGTCAGACGTCCCACCCTCTGGGCGCAGGAGCTACTCTCGGGGGCCCCCGAGATACGCTCTTGTATCCTATGTTTCTCTTTTTTATTATTATTTTTTTTCTCACCTTTTATTTTCCCTCCCTACCCTTTTCTGTTACAGTCCTCTCGTTACTTTCCATGTATTGTCTACCTATCCCCACCCTTTCCCTCACCCTTCCCTCCCTAGGATGCATGGTTTCCGTCCACCATATCAAGCTGGCATAGCAGGTATGAATACAGCTATAAGAAACCCCAGGAATAACATCAAGAGTAAGTACATTGTTCACTATACATATTTTCTCTTACACATAGAAAATGGGGCTCACATGTATTTCACATAATGTAAAGGGCTTTAATAGCCCGATCAAAAGAAAGCTCGCTTTCACCGATTATAAGAGAAAAAAAGCGGAGGTGTTGTTCTTGCAGGAGATGCACTTCAGCAAGAATAACTCTCCTGGGTTTCTAGATAAAGGCTTCACTCAATTTTACACAGCTTCGGCATCTGTCAAGAAAAGAGGAGTGGCCATTTTATTTAATAATACTATCCCTTTTGTAGCCCAGACAATTAAGAAAGACGCGGAAGGTCGCTATCTCATTCTCACAGGAACAATTCACGAGCAGCCCATCACATTGGCCTCCCTATATGCTCCCTGTGTACAAGAGGCATCTTTTTTTGACAGATTCTTCCGCTTGTTGAATTCAGTAGCTAAAGGATATATCATATTAGGAGGAGATTTTAATATTGCGATGCAATCTTTCCTAGATAGATCAGGAGGGGGCGACTCTGATAATAAAAGAGCTCAAGACACCCTACGCAGTGCCTTGAAAGACAGTCAATTGGTAGATATATGGAGGGAGTTCCATCCAACATCTAGGGACTACACCTTCTACTCCCACCCACATACCTCATACAGTAGAATCGATTATCTCTTTGTTTCATACCACCTGGTTCCGAAGGTCACTAATACAATGATCCATGATATTTCATGGTCTGACCATGCACCAATTGAGCTCAGGTGCAACAATATTATGACCAATCAACCAGGCGCAAATTGGAAACTCAACTAATCTATTCTTAAAATACCTGAAATTTGTACTACAAAAGATCAGGAAATAACTCAATTTTTCGAGGTTAACACAGGCTCTGTGGAATCCCATACGGTCCTATGGGAGGCTCATAAAGCTACTTTACGGGGCATAATAATCAGTATTACTGCCAAAAGAAAACGAGTCAGAGATTCTAAAATTCGGACGCTCCAATCCAAATTGCATTCCCTGTTATCAGACCATAAAACCAACCCAGATCCAAATACAGCACGGGAACTGAAAGACACAAAAATCGAATTAAATATGTTATTGACTTCCCGAGCAGATAACTCCTTATGTTGGTCAAAGAGGAAGTTTTATGAAAAAGCTAACAGGCCGGATACGATGCTAGCTCGAGCACTAAAGGATTGGCAATCCAAGCTTAATATCCAAGCTATACGCTTAAAATCAGGTATACCCACGGCCAACCCTAAAAAAATAGTAGAAGAATTCGGTTCATTCTATGGTTCCCTATACAACGGAAAGAAAGTGGCACACAATAATAACACGAGCAGAGCGCTGAGAGATTTCTTGGCCAGCTCAAAACTGGAGAGATTGACAGAGCATGACAGAGAAGCTATGGGCGCTGACTTCACATTGGAAGAAGTGTCGCAAGCCATCAAGGAACTGAAACCATCAAAAGCACCAGGTCCTGATGGCTTTTCGGGGTTGTACTACAAGAAGTTCTCTGAATCACTCGCCCCACGGTTGCTCCATATGTTAAATGCTATTTTAGCAGGAGCCCCTATTCCCGAGGATATGCTACGGGCGTCTATATCACTAATACATAAACCTGGCAAGGATCCGCTCAATTGTAAAAGCTATAGACCAATTTCTCTAATCAATACCGATATAAAAATATATGCCAAACTTCTGGCCAATAGATTGAGTCTAATCCTACCCAGACTAATACATCCAGATCAAGTTGGGTTTGTTAAGGGGAGGCAGGCAGCGGATAACACCCGACGATTCATTGATCTGTTAGAATTGGCAAACAAAAATAACATAAAAAGCATGTTGTTAAGTCTGGATGCAGAAAAAGCTTTTGATAGGATAGACTGGCCATATCTACGAGAGACGCTCACGGCATTTCGCTTCGGAAATCGGGTGAGTGGAGCGATTATGTCGCTGTACTCAGGCCCATCTGCCAGAGTCATACATCAGGGCTTCCCATCAGACCCTTTCCCTATCCAAAGTGGCACGAGACAGGGGTGCCCATTATCTCCCCTCCTGTTTGCCCTATGTATTGAACCCCTGGCGGCACGTATTCGAGAAAATCCGGATATCACAGGGTTAAACGCATACTCCCAATCACACAAAGCGGCCCTGTATGCAGATGATATCCTATTAATCATATCAAAACTCCTAACACCATTGCCCAATCTATTTGACCTTTTAGATAAATTCTCTAAGGTCTCTGGGTTTAAGATAAACCAATCCAAGTCTGAGGCTCTGAATATCAATCTCCCCGGACATATAGAGAAACTACTGAAATTGAACTTTAATTTTAACTGGCAAAAGAATTCACTCAAATATTTGGGGATCCATATCACCAAAGATGCAAAACACATCTATAAGGCAAATTATCCCAAACTAATCCGGACTCTAAAACAAGACCTAATCAGATGGTCCTCCAAGAAGATTTCTTGGATAGGAAGGATACATAGCGTGAAGATGAATTTACTTCCCCGTATCCTATACCTCTTCCAGACATTGCCTGTGCCACTCAAACTGAAGGATATACTCTCACTTCAGTCTGAAATATCCAACTTTATCTGGGGAGGTAAAAAACCGATAGTAAATAAATTAAATATGAAGAGACCTACCTTAGCAGGGGGCTTAGCGGTACCCTGCCTGTTGTCATATTTTAGAGCAGCTCAATTAAGCCAGATCATTCAATGGCATTCCGACCCTAAATTAAAAAGATGGGTGGAGCTAGAAACTGCTGCTTGCTCCCCATTAGAGCTTAATAATCTGATTTGGCTACCTAAGTCATCAAGGAAAGACACTTTGTTCCCACTCACCTCAACGACTAACTCTTTATCTATTTGGGAAATGTCAAGACAGAAAAACTCACTCACATCAGCAAGCTCGTTGATGTCACCTATTTGGAACAATCCTAATTTTGCGCCGGGTGTTATTGGTCATAATCACTCAATCTGGAGACACAAAGGATATGATAGACTCAAAGATCTGGAGGGCTTCGATCTAAAAATTAAATCATTTGACCATCTCCGATCAGAAAATGATATCCCCCATGCTGAATTCTACAAATACCTTCAGATCAGAGAATTTTATAATAAATTCGCCCCATACCCCCCATTGACGAATTTCGAAAAACTCTGTCGGGCAGAAACCGACACAAAGGGACTCATATCTACAATATACGGAGAGGTAGTCGAACCTGCAAATTCAAAGCAACAAATGCCCTCATTTCGTACCCAATGGGAGAGAGACCTTGGGGAGACCTTAGAGGACGAGGAATGGAATACTATATTCTTAGGAGCCACAAAAAGCTCGATGTGCACCACACTGAAGGAGAACGCATATAAAGTCCTCATGAGATGGTACCTCACCCCACTCACATTATCTAAGTTCATACCAGGGTCCTCTCCATTGTGCCTTAAACAATGTGGAGGAACAGCTGACCTGTTACATATGCTGTGGTCCTGCCCGCAGATATCCCCGATATGGGAAAAGATCAGAAATTGGATCCAGACAATATTTGATCTCACTATTCCCCCAGACCCATGGCTGTTTCTCCTAAACAGACCTCTAAAGAGCCTATCAAAATCCAACAACAAACTAATTGCACACTTCGCAATCGCCACGCGGTGCGAGATCGCAGCATTATGGAAACGCCCCGAAATTCCAATTATCCCAAAGATTCGGAACCGTATTTGGTATATCTGCCAGATGG
This sequence comes from Ascaphus truei, assembly GCF_040206685.1. Lineage (NCBI taxonomy): Eukaryota > Metazoa > Chordata > Amphibia > Anura > Ascaphidae > Ascaphus > Ascaphus truei. The sequence continues at coordinate 283,756,301 of NC_134485.1, forward strand.
AAAAGCTAACAAGCTTAGTTAATGATACTGGCGACAATTATCTAAAAGTTTGGGCCCCATGGCTAGCTCAGACAGACATCCCCGGGGTAGAGCGTGACACAATTTGGCTATAATAGTAATAGATGCGTTCTCCTTGGGTAGAGTGGAAACTAAGTTTATATTTAGATCAGCACTTCCACCTTTGAGTAACTATTTATATTTCCACACGATCTTATACGGGGTCTCACAGCTCATGAGCCGTCTCAGTAAACCCCAGAAACCATTACATCCTCATCCCTTCCCTCTCTCTGTCCCCTTCTGCCCCCCCTCCCTCTTTTTTTTTTTTTTTTAATTTTAATTTTCCTTTGTTTGTAACAAGTATTATTTTAACTTGGATACACATAACACAAAGACGATCTTAACCCACGCGGTTGAGTAGGACTCGAAATTCCGCGTGGGCTCAATAGATATGTTATGCTTATGTCATTGTGTGATCTATGCTATCCTGTTCACCATGTATTGGATATGTTTTTTATGTATACCATGTATTTACCAACAAATAAAATACAAGTTATAAAAAAAAAAAAATTGATGTGGTATTTACACTTTGCAATCTGCTTGATCACGTTGGAAAGAAAACAGCACCTTTGTTTAAAATCTCAGTTATTGTTATTTTAATCTGATTAAAAGCGCTTTCAGGTTTGGGCCCCCAATATATGCTTGCCCATGCTTGTTTCACTGCAGACTCCTCTGCCACAGCATTAATTCACATGCGAATACTGTTTCAACATATGTGGACATTTACTTATGTATCTTAACAAAATAGGTACATTATTAGTCCAATTTTTAATTTTGAAACGCAATTTTCAATGCATTCTGGGAGCTGTAGCGATACTTTTCCTTTTCAAAATAAGTACAGTCTCCTGAATGTAGAAAAGCCAGTGAGATAAGAGACCAATACGAGGATAAATTAAACTCACACAGACAAAGTCAGTTTAACGTGTTTTGTGCAGACATTCTGAGTTACTGTCTCATGTGCCACCTGTTTCTCTCTGTGTAAATGCTTAGAGAACCAAACTATAAAAAAGCAGTAGTTATTCATATTGTGAGCCTTTGAAGTTATTAACTCTGTATTATAGATTAGCTTTTGAAAGCAATGAGTCCTGCTGTGGTTAAATCAGAGGGTAGTCTGTTGGCTTTAGTCTACTGAATTATAGAAGTGGATTGAGGTACATACAAAGTGATTTTGAGCTTCTTCCTGCTTTGAACCATGCAGCTCAAGAAATAAATTTTTCATAGATGTGCAGGCTCAACCCCCTACCATTAAAGAAAGACTTCTGCAAAGAAACTAGATTATATTGTAAAGATAACAAAACCAACAAAAAGAAAAGAGTTATTTGCTTTACACAGATGGCTTTGCAGTTTACTTCATGAGGCAAAAAATACCTAGCTTTGCACAAAGATTTTTTTGCAAACCAAATAAAAATAAAAACATGATTACGTACCTATGTTTTTTCAGTGTAAGTGGAATTGATGGCCATTTTCTGTGGGGAAAAAAACATATTGCAAAGTTACATAGTTACAAAGTAGTTGAGGTAGAAAAATGATTTCCGTCCATCAAGTTCAACCTATGCTAAATTTAGACAACAGATACTTTATCCTATATCTATACTTATTGATCCAGAGGAAGGCAAATAAAAAACCCCATTAAGGGGAAAAAATAATTCCTTCCTGACTCCAAGAATTGGCAATCGGATTAATCCCTGGATCAACATCCTTCCCATGAATACTTATTTGGTATATCCCTGTATACCTTTCCCATCTAAAAAGATGTCCAACCTTTTTTTGACCAAATCTATTGTATCTGCCATCACAGTCTCCATGGGTAATGAATTCCACATTTTAACTGCCCTTACTGTAAAGAACCCTTTCCTTTGTTCCTGGTGAAATTTCCTTTCCTCCAACCTTAAGGGATGGCTCCGAGTCCTTTGTACTGCCAGTGGGATGAATAGTTCTTTTGAAAGCTCCTTGTATTGTCCCTGAATAAATTTGTATATAGTTATCATATCCCCTCTTAGACGCCTCTTTTCTAATGTAAATAAATCTAATTTAGCTAGCCTCTCCTCATAAGTTAGAATGTCCATCCCCTTTATTAATTTGGTGGCTCTCCTCTGGACTCTCTCTAGTTCCATAATGTCTTTTCTTAGGATTGGTGCCCAAAATTGTACTCCATATTCAAGGTGTGGTCTTACTAATGCTTTGTAAAGGGGCATAATAATGTTTACTTCCCTTCCATCGATTGCCCGTTTGATGCAAGATAAGATCTTGTTTGCCTTTGCAGCTACTGCATGACATTGGGCACTATTGCTAAGCCTGCTGTCTAAGAGCACTCCTGAATCCTTCTCCATCAAGGATTCCCCCAATATATCTCAATTTAATTTGTAAGTCGCCTTTTTATTCTTGCATCCCAAATGCATAACCTTACATTTATCTGTATTAAACCTCATCTGCCATCTACCTGCCCACGTTTCCAGTCTCTCCAAGTCCTTCTGAAGAGAAATTACAGCCTGCTCTGATTCTATAACCTTACACAATTTAGTATCATCAGCAAAGATGGAGACTTTGCTCTCGATCCCAACCTCAAGGTCATTAATAAACAAGTTAAAAAGCAGGGGTCCCAGTACCGATCCCTGAGGTACTCCACTCACGACTTTAGCCCAACCTGAAAAAGTTCCATTTATGACAACCCTCTGTTGTCTGTCCTTTAACCGGTTTTCAATCCAGGTGCATATATTATTACTGAGTCCAACTTTCTTTATTTTGTACACCAACCTCTTGTGTGAAACCGTATCAAAAGCCTTTGCAAAATCTAAGTAGACCACATCAACAGCATTACCCTGGTCTAGATTCCTACTTACCGCCTCAAAGAAACAAATAAGGTTAGTTTGGCAAGATCTATCCTTCATAAATCCATGCTGACTATTACTAATAATTTTATTTTCCATTAGGTATTCCTGAATATTATCCCGTATTAAACCTTCAAGTAGTTTCCCTACTATTGAAGTCAGGCTTACAGGTCTGTAATTTCCCGGTTGTGATCTAGCTCCCTTTTTAAATATAGGCACCACATCTGCTTTACGCCAATCTTGTGGAACTGAGCCTGTGGAAATGGAGTCCTTGAATATTAAATATAATGGTTTTGCTATTACTAAGCTTAACTCCTTGAGAACTCTTGGATGTATGCCATCGGGGCCAGGTGCCTTATTAACTTTAATTTTTTCAAGTCGCTTATGAACTTTTTCCTCAGTTAACCAATTGTTCATTAATATGGAGGTTGTGGCTTCCTCCTGGCGGCACTACTATTGAACTTGATTCTTCCCTGGTAAACACAGAGGCAAAGAATTTGTTTAATACCTCAGCTTTTTCCTTATCTCCAATAATCTGCCTACCCATCTCACACTGAAAGGGTCCTATATTTTCTTTTCTCATTTTTTTGTTATTAAGGTACTTAAAGAATTTTTTAGGGTTGCAATCCTTTTTTCATTATCCATTTTTCTAATTTGATTGCCCTTTTGCAATTTTTGTTACATTCCTTATAATTCTGATACGATGTCTCTGTCCCTTCTGACTTAAAGAATCTAAACGCCTTCCTCTTCTTGTCCATTTCCTCCCCTACCTGTTTATTTAGCCACATTGGTTTTGACTTATTTCTTTAATACTTATTACCCAAGTGTATACACTGATAAGTGTGCTTTTCTAACAATGTTTTAAAGACTGCCCATTTATCTTCTACAGTTTTTCCCTGCAAAAACTTCATCCCATTGTATTACTACTAGATTAGACCTCAGTTTATTAAAATCTGCCTTTCCAAAGTTGAAGGTCTTTGTTGAACCCAAGTAATCTGTTTTTTGATAATTTATTTCAAATGAGACCATGTTATGATCACTGTTACCCAAATGTTCCAGGACTTGAATATTTGTTATTACTTCTACATTGTTTGATATGACCAAATCCAGAACTGCCCCTCTCCTGGTTGGTTCCTCAATAATTTGGGTCATATAATTGTCCTTAAGCACCCCCAAAAACCTGTTCCCTTTTGTTGTAACGCTAATCACATTGCCCCAGTCTATGTCTGGGTAAGTGGAAGGAATGCACAGTTTAACATGTTATGGGCACTATTCCTGGTATACAATATATCATATTATCTACATACTGATATGTAGAGATGGGTGAATCTGCCCAAATCCGTTTCCCAGATTTTTACAAATTTTTCCCCCAAAATACGCTTCACCGTGTGAAATCCACTAACGGATTTGGTTGGTTTTAATGAGCACCGATTAATCAAAAACCGCCATTGGATGCAATCCGTTGACGGATTTGTAGAATCCAATCCATGGATTCTGCAACTCATTGGCGGATTCTTAAAAATCTGTAAACAGATCTGCCTTAATTCATCATAGGCATGTTTTGATGGAAGATATTTTCACCATTTGATCACACATACATGCATAGCCCCAGCTCACGTGATACATCTCTCACTATCATTCATTTTAGCTACAGTAAATAGCGTGTGGCCAGTTTTCCCCCTTGGTCCCCTTATCTCGCGGCAAGGTGTGCCGATGCCTGGTGATGCAGGGAGCTGCAGGATGGGGTAGTATGGGCAAGCGGGTCTCCGGAGGTCCACAGCGGCTCCCTTCACACGGCGCCGCCATATTGCCGATAGCCGCGCATGCACATTACACGTAGCACATGCGCAGAATGTTCCAATAGTTGCAGAGGCCATAACAGCACTCTGCGCATGCGCAGTAGACAGCCAGTAGCGGTGGCCATCTTAACCCAGGGCCCACGAGGGACTACAAGCCCCATAGTGCTCATAGGCTGGAGAGACCAGCCAATGGGGCTGCAACATTCACGGCAGCAGGACATTGCTACATTTGGCATACGGAGAGCCATGCCAGTCGGAGCTGGGAGACAGAGGGGTAAGGTAGTGTCTCAGGAGCCAGTGGCCTTGAGACTAGGCCTAGAGTTCCCCTCCAGGCCCCAACTAGGCCCCCAGTCCAATAGGTTGTATGTACTCTAGGGAATGCCCCATGAGACAACTTCCTCCCTTAGTTGTAAAGTGTCAGGGACACAGTAAGACGCCGTGCAGTATTTGCAGCCTGTGGTCTGGGACCAGACCACCACTGCAAGTAGAGACTATCAAAAGGTGAGAGACTCCAGCAGGAGTCCACTCCAGAGGTGGATGCCATCGCAGATGACGACTACGTGGGACCTGCCTGATCCCTTTCATCAGTCGGTGGTACCCGGTGCTGGAGCACCTGGCAGGTTCACATCCCAACAAGTGCACCAACGATAACACACCTACTGTGGGCAGTGCTGTCACACACACTTGGGTTGGGTGTGACTATTGTGGGCTGGACACTGGGACACTGGGTGCCCCTGCACCCAAGTACTGTGGATATACTCCGCAGGTCTATGTACATATATGCATGGTGTATGTTGTATTGTATTCTCTGTGTTATAAGTACGTGTCCAGTAAATATTGTTATACCATACTCTGGTGTGTATTACTGGGTATATTGTCTTGGGAGGGGCTATCCCACTGTGTGAGGATCCTTCTCAAGTGGAGGGGCTGTTAGTATACACGTTATATACACCCCAGGCTCCCTGCAGCGGAGGATCCGGCCACCTTTGAGCCATCAGGTAAAGCACCGCACGTAATCACCCTAGACAAGGGGAAAAGGTGCTACAAGTGTATGTGAGGTTGTTTCTTCATGAACACACAGCTATGTGATAGTCCAGTATGGTATGGTTTTTTCCAGTCCCTGAATTGTTTGAGCCTTATAAGGAACCATTCAGAGGTGTCCATGGATTTTATATTCTTTCTCTCCTGTTTTTATATTATGTTCTCTAATAAACTAACTTTATACTTTGGTAACCTGAGTGCTCCTTAGGAATTATTTTCTCTCTCTCTCTCTCTCTCTCTCTCTCTCTATATATATATATATATATATATATATATATATATATATATATATATATATATATATATATATATAATGTGACAGAGTCACTGTCCTTTGGACTAGAGAGCTAGCGGAGTGGATAGGTTCCAGTGTACGGAAGGTTAAATTCCTCTATGGGAGCTCTACTGGTACTAATTAAGACATCACCCCTAAGTGAAGGTTTAAAAAGGCAGGAATTACCCTGCACAAGAGACTGCTTTTCCCCAGGGAGAGATTGATTTTCTCCAAGCCAGGAAGGACTCTGGCAGTTCTGGTTCCCCAGCCCTGAATGAAGCATGGCTTCTTGGACCAGCTGGGACCCCCTACCAGGATAAAGATTTCCATGGGCTGGACACAGCCTGCTCCCCGGAACCCGCGCTCCTGTTTACTGTTGGAGCTACACAGAGACCCTGGGATAGGAATCCCCTACAATACAAATAAGCAATCAATAAGACTATGCAATGTTAAAAGACTGTTTAGTTGCATAGGCTGCCAGTTTAGCTGGCCAGCGCCATTAGAAAGGGCCACAACAAAGTTTAGTTAGTTTCCTTATAGGGAATAGGTTTTTATTTTATGATTTTGTTTTCTTAAAGGCATGGTTTAAGTGGCTTGTGGAAAAATAAACTGCTGAAGGTTGAGAGCTGAGTGCCTCGTGTGTGTATACACATGTTTGTCCTTTCCTACAAACTAACCCCTAGAAGACTGTGTCGCGAAGAGCCTGGGCAAACGGCAGCGCTACACAAAGGGAGCAGTTTGTCACTATATATAGTGTATGTATGTGTGTGTATATATATATATATATATATATATATATATATATATATATATATATAAAGGTCGAAACAGCTGTCTGTGGGTGGGTTTTCTGGGTATGCACCTTAACCCTGGCTGTGCTCAAAGCTGTGACCATGCAGCAAGCTTAAGCCTATAGGGAACCATGTTAAAAATGGTTTTTGAAGCAAAAAGTGGCACTGTGTGCTCATTTGCATGTCATTCCCCAGAATCCCTTGCTGCAGTGGAAGTGCTGTGTGCTGGGTGATAATGGTGAAACGTGGGGTTGCAGACCTGCCTAAGACATGCAGATGAGTATACAGTTGTATTTATATTTGTATATATATATAGGCTTAGTTGCCGAAACGCGTTATTGGGCTAATTTTAATTTTTGCTGCTGCTTACCCTGCCTGCCTATGCTTTATTTTGGACTATCATAATGTCCTACACGTATGGACTTTATAGTGGACTGTGCTGTGCTGACCTATGATTGCAGTACAATTGTACCAAGGAGCTGAGTATCATTTTTCATCCCATTTTCCTTTATCCCATTTGCTTTCATTTATGTATTTGGGTCACTAAATGAACTCATTTATAGGTCTCCCTTGCTATAGTATTATCTGTGTGGCAATAGGTTTATATTTTGTAATTTACATTCATACTGCCATTAGTACAGCACTTATGTTGTTTTTTGTGTATTTTTGCATGTTTATTTTTGTAGACCTATGATATCTTTAAGCCTATTATACATATGGTGACCGGCCGGTCTGTTTTGCTTCATTGCGGGAATTTCGGTTCCCTCAGTGAGCTAGTATTTTGAGGATATCATCTTCCATATTTTTGGGTCTATTATATTGTGTCTTAGTATATTTCTTTGTTTTTTGTCCACTTATTTTTCTTATTTTTTAGTCAGGAAGGCTCTTCAGTTAGTTGTTTGTATGTCTGTTATTTTTTTTGATTTAATTAAAGTACCTTTTCTATTTTTGCAAACATTTGTCTGAGTGCTCCTTTAGAGGTTTTCTTTTTTTGTGTTTATATATATATATATATATATATATATATATATATATATATATATATATATATATATATATATATATATAAAATATATACTGTATATAGAGGTATACGTTACCAGCAGGAATGATGGCACAAAGATGACAGCACTCAAAACTATAATACAAAGTTATTGTATTAAAGAAATAAACAGCACAAAATACTATATATACAGTATATACACACACAAACATTAACAATATCCTAGCTAACAGGAAACGTGATTGAAGACTGCACCGTTAAACTTTTTAACACAATAATAATAATAATAGCATGATCTTGTATAGCGCTACTAGTTTTAGAGATATTTTGCAGACACAGGTCCCTGACCCCTTGATTTTACAATTTATTTTTTGGTGCCTGAGGCACAGAGAGAACTAGGTTCCCTGATTCAAACTCAGTGCCAGTCAGTGCTACTTTACTCACTGAGCCACTCCCTCTCCCATACAAGAAGCAATCACTGTTTGGTTCGCTGCAAGCTCAATCTAAATGCAAAGATGATATGGTGAAGAAGACTATCGAAGATAAAAGCTTATAAAGAAGACAGTGACTTATAATTGTGAAGAAACAAACCATCGCACAAGCAAGACAATGAATTAACAATAATAGACTTGTAGGGATGTCTCGGTTTGCTTGTCCACCTACGCTGCAGGGTGCCTCTTGTGGGAGTGTTCGGATGTTCCGCGGCGGCCTGGCAGCACAGGGCGCCACCATGTTGTTGCGCAATAGTAGGTGCAACTGTCAGAGCGGAGAGAGAGTTTGCTCATGCGCAGTGCAAAGCGTGCAAACAGCTGGCCAATCACAGAGAGTCTTTGCTACAACCCCCAGGAGCCTCAGCAAAGTCACCTGATGCCAGGGAGCGAATAGGATTGCGGGGATTGCGGACAGGCAGGAAAGGGAAGCGTGGGGGAGAGACCACGCTAGCCAGAGGGCACCAAAGGAGTAAGGGGAGAGGTAGTGTGTGTGCAGGGGGTCAGTGATCCACCTGCGTAGGCCAGATTCTCCCTCAGGCCCCAGTGTATACCCAGAGTCACCATAAGTTTGTGGTGCTGCAGGGACGCCCTATATAAGTAGCGACAACCATCCATTTACTGCATAGACAGATAGGGACACAGTGTCGTGGAGCTGCGGAGGTGACAGTCGTTTGGGCCCAAGCTACTGTACATCATCCACTCGTGTGAGAATGCGCTGGATCGGCGGATCCTTTTTGAAGTTGATGCCGGTCACCGCAGTGATCGGAAGGTATTTTATAAGTGCACCAACACCGGTACCAACAGGCGCTGATCCCGCCTTGGAGGAGGACTCTTTGGGGACACTGGGTTGAGTGACCAGAGAACTGCGCATAAATTATATGATAGTGGACACGGTGTGGGGTGCACACGGTGACGGGGAGTGCCATTTCTCTATAGGAGAGTGGCCGAGACACTGGTATATGTTATTGCATTTCATTACGTTCAATGCTATTTCCTATGTGCATTATTACTTATAGTTATAAGATAAGGATCTACTTATGCATATCAGTAAACGGTTATCAAACTGAAGTGTGTTACCATTGTTCTTGCCTAGGGGAATCTCACTCATTGGGGATCCTGGGTAAGTGGAGGCGCTGCCAAAAGTATTGTTGTTGCCCCAAGCTCCCAGCTAGCGGAGGCCCAGATCTCGCTGAGCCAGCAGGTGTGTACAGTACCAGTAGTCACACTAGAGCAGTAGGAAAGAGGGCTACAGACTTATCATATATCACTTATCATAATGAGAGTTGAGAACTTTTACATGAAATTGTAGAATAATACATTGCATTATCCAAAAGAGGAAGAGCGAGAAGAAATCACTAATGATGTGCCATGCGTCCTACCAGAAGACGTTGCAGAGACAATAAAAGCCAAGAAAAATGGGAAGGCCCAAAGGGAATGTGTAATTATAACTGAACTATTATATACTGAAAATTTTAGCAAAACTCTTTACTTGCTATATGAAGAATAGGACAATTCCCAAACAATGGAGTAATGACATAGTTATCTTCATCCACAAGAAAGGAGACAAAGAAGATCTCAAGAACTACAGACCAATCGGTCTACTTCCAATCACTTACAAAATGTTATGAAGATACTCACTAAATCAGCTGCGATAAACTCTGCCCAGCTTTGAAAACAAGCAGGATTTCGCAGTGGATACAACCAAATAGACTACATTTAAGTCATTCAAGAAGTGATTTCCCCATGTAAGGAATACCTTCTAACCCACATTTTAGGATTCATAAATTACAAAAAAGCATTTAATTCTGTCTATACCTCAGCAGTGTTAAATGCTATAAGAAGACGGTTGAAAAAGCATACACTGATATTATATGGAACATTTATGAGAATGCCACACCAACCATTAGATTACATGAATGTACAAGGAAGATAAGGATTATCAAAGGAGTACAACAGGGAGACACCATGTCACCAAAGATTTTCACAGCAACTATTTAGCAAAACAGAATGAGCTCAGACCTACCCCTATAATAGAATGTATCAGTAATACAATATCATGTTCAATGCCTTATCAAGTATGCTGCAAGAGAAAGGGCAATTGACTATATATTTATGGAAAACAAATGCAGAAACCATACACTACTCCCAATTTGGCCTGCAATATATTAGTGAACTTTTATATTTTTATCATGTTTTTTAACAGAAGAGCAATTTAGTTGCATCTTTTGATCAAAAAATTATTTAAGTCTGCTAACCCTGTCAATGTATTGTATTGTATTGTATGTTTTTATTTATATAGCGCCATTAATGTACATAGCGCTTCACAGTAGTAATACATGTGGTAATCAAATAAATAACAGATACAGTAATATAAATAACAGATCATGGGAATAAGTGCTTTAGACATAAAAGTAACATTTCGGAAGAGGAGTCCCTGCCCCAAGGAGCTTACAGTCTATTTGGTAGGTAGGTAGAACGTACAGAGACAGTAGGAGGGAGTTCTGGTAAGTGCATCTGCAGGGGACCAAGCTTTATGTATCGTGTTCAGAATATCCACAGTGCTATTCATATTCTTCTTTAAGCAAGTGTGTCTTAAGGTGGGTCTTAAAGGTGGATAGAGAGGGTGCTGTCGGGTACTGAGGGGAAGGGCATTCCAGAGGTGTGGGGCAGTCAGTGAAAAAGGTTTAAGGCGGGAGAGGGCTTTAGATACAAAGGGGGTAGAAAGAAGACATCCTTGAGAAGAACGCAAGAGTCTGGATGGTGCATAATGAGAAATTAGGGATGAGATGTAAGGAGGGGCAGAAGAATGTAAAGCTTTAAAAGTGAGGAGAAGAATGGAGTGTGAGATGCGGGATTTGATCGGAAGCCAGGAGAGGGATTTCATGAGTGGAGATGCTGAGACAGATCTAGGAAAGAGTATAGTGATTCTGGCAGCAGCATTTAGGATAGATTGTTGGGGAGACAGGTGAGAGGCAGGAATGTAAACTCAACTTAAGCAGGTACCTACACTAAATATATAACTTTTCTTATTGTCCTATGTATTTGTTTTCACATTGAATTGGGAATGAAAAAGAATTAGAATCAACGGAAAATAATTGAGTCAACTATGATTTGCAGATTACATTGTTATTTTTTTATTTTTGCCACAAGTCCAGAAGACCTCCAATAACAAATCAGAGAACTCGCTAAAGCAAGTAAGAAGGTAGGCCTCCATATTAATCTCAGCTAAACCAAAGCTATGTTGAACAAATGTGTCAACTCAATAAAGATCGAAATAAAAAGAATAGATCTAGAAGAAGTCAAAGACTGTCTGCCTTGACTGGCAAGCAACAATGGATGGGAATCATTTGAATGAAATCAATAGAAGAATGAAGATAGGATGGAGCTCATTTGGAAGAAACAAGACAATCTTTCAAAGAAATCTTTCACTGTGCCGCGAAAGGAAAGTGTTTGGCCTGTGCTCTCACATGGATGTGAAACTTGTACACTAAATGCGTAGACAATTCAGAAGATTCACGCAACACAAAGGCTGCGCTTATAGTGCTGGCGACCGCGACGTCGCGGCAAAACAAATGCATTGCCACCTTCGCATGCGCTTATAGTAAGCGTGAAGCGACGGCGCAACGGATTGGTCGCAATCGCTGGAAGTCATCTCTATTTGATTTCCCAGCGACCGTCGCGTCGCCGTGGCCGGCACTATAAGTGTAGCCAAGGAATCATGGAGAGAAGCTGGAAATTACTCAAAGTGACCGGAAGAAAATAAAATGGCAGTGAGCTGGACATATCGCAAGAATAAATTACCATCTTTGGACAAAGATGGTACTTGAATGTATTCCAAGGGAAATTAAAAGACCAAGATGACAACTTGGTTTAAGATGGGAGGATAAAATCTGAAAAATGTGTTGGAACAACATGAAGATGAGAGGCTTGCAAGTGCACTACCTTGAAGAGTGCAGTGGATCAACAGGAACCAGCACTCTCAAATATGTCCAAATAAGTGGATTTATTATAGTTTGACATTTTTCAGTCCTCAACTGGATTTTTTTCAATTTACCAAACAAGTAAAATAAACCAACATAAATACCCCTGTGTATGCAAAACAAACGCAAAAGTAACACAAAACTTGACATCATCAGTTACATCACTGGTGGTCGTCACTATGCTGTATACATGGTGTGTCAATGAAGTGTGTTCACCGAAACAAAAATCTTAAAACAAAGCAAAATAGAGATGCAGAAATGCAGAACTAATAGCCCGAGGTAACACTGTGTAAAGTAACATAATCGATTTAATCAAACCTAATAAAAACAAGCAGGAAAAAACACTTCCTGTAACAAATCATGTAACTGGTTGTCAATGTATATATCAATTGGTGCAGTGCTTCAAAATTCATGTAAGAATATTATGAGAGAGAGAGAGAGAGAGAGAGAGAGAGAGAGAGAGAGAGAGAGAGAGAGAGATTACCATACAGGGGAAATATGACAGTTATAGTGCAATAATGAATTCCAATGTCATATGTATAGACACATCAATCCCAAGATTCATCTGGTAAAGGAGTCTTCATTTCTCCTTTCCTATGGAACTTCAAGAATAAAATGTACTCACTATTATTCCCCTGCAGGTCCTCAGGCGTGCAACCACATCCGTGATCCAAGAGTATACAAAAAGTATTGTGTAAGGTGCACAGCGGCAAGAATCAGGTCAAGTGGCAATAAAAACTATTTATTCAGGCTGCATTCAAAAACGGCAGAGTACAGCTCTCCTACGCGTTTCATGCCGTGAGGCACTTTATCAAGGAGTTACCTTGTACTGAACACACACAGATAATTTATACACAACCTTAACAGGATAATTTGCGCCAAAAAATCAAAACATACCCATACTGCACTATGCTCCAGGTGTGTCCAATCACGCAAGCCCGTCAGCCCGCAAGAGGTGGAGCATGGTGCGTGTAACCAGGACGCCAAGCGGCCGCCCTCCGCCTAGCAATGAAAGAACCGCCTTCCGCATACCAACCAATGTCGCCGCCTTCAGGGTCCCGTCGCATAGGAGGTGGCAAAACTACAATGGGGACAAGTTTTGCCCCCGCATATGCAAATTTATTCATGGGGTGGTGGGAAAATAAAACTATTTTTAGCACTTCTAACATTTATAGGCACAATATTCTTTTTTATAAACGGTTTATAGATGACCTAATAATTATTTGGCACGTTGATATTGAGACCCTACACTTATTTTTTGATTATGTTAATAAAAACACACTTGACCTTAAATTCACCTTTAATTATGATTTACACCATATTAGCTACCTGGAGCTTCTTTTATATGTAGATACTGACTTGAAAATTCATACAGATATATATCAAAAGATAAATTAAAGGAACACATTTTTGAGAGCAGACAGCTGCCATCCCAGGTCGGTGATTACAGGGATACCCAAAGGGCAACTTCTGAGACTGAGGAGGAACTGTTCCACTATGAGCAGTTTTCTCACTCAGTCTGAGAGGTTGATTTCCCGCTTTGTGGAGAGAGGTTACAATCGTGATACTGTGTTCCTTTAATTTATCTTTTGATATACATCTGTATGTACTTTGATGACTACTCTTGAGGAGGTGACCAAGATAGACAGGAATTCGCTCCTTCCTGATGGAACACTCTCTCCACGGAATGGGAACACTGCAAAGAGATTTAAATCTTATCAGAATTAACAAAAGTTTGCAAAATCTCAAGGGATTGACACAGTTAAGAAGAAGGGGGAAGACACAGGTGGCCCCTTATTTATCACACAATATAACAAAGCGAGTGGCCAAGTAAGAAAATTTTTGCAGAAACACTGGGGATTACTTAATATGGATCCTGTATTACGAGAGATTACTAGTGATGGTCCAAAAGTGGTATATCGAAGAGCCAAAACACTAGCAACATATGTCTCCCCTAGTGTTATATCTACACCTACGAATAAAGAGACATTTGTGACGAGAGGCTCATATAGATGTGGTAAATGTAATATCTGTAGGTTCATGAATCCTTCCAGTCATATCGCCTCCCACAACCCAAGAAAAAAATTTAAAATTAACAAATGTATTAATTGTGATACCACTTATGTGGTATACATGATTACATGTGGATGTGGGAAGCGATATATTGGTAGAACCATGCGACATTTAAAAATTAGGATGCAAGAACACTATAGATTAATTAAAAAGAAAGATCTTCAACATCCTGTTCCAAAAACATTTTACCACATGTGAAAAGGGAGGGCCAGAGAATTTTACCTTTGTAGGAGTGGAACGAATTATCAAAACAGAAAGAGGAGGCGATATCAATAAAACACTTGATCGTAGGGAATCATTTGGATCTTTACCTTAAAAACACGGGTCCCTGATGGAATTAATGTAGACTGGAGCCTTAGTCATTTCTTGAGATAGTTCACACCCAGTCTCCATATACATGTTCCCTATATCGTTTCCATACTGTCTCAATAAAGTCTTTATATGAATTTTTCATCCACTTTCATTCTTTTTATGGGGTTGTAAGCTTGAGGAAATTATTATGTTTTCAGCCCCATATCCTGATATACAATTTTGTCTACATATGACATACAGAATATAGTGTATTTTAGTATTCTTAACTAGCAATAGGAGTTGTAATTATGTCTTCTTAGCACTTATAAAATCCAGTGCTTTATATACTGATCACATTTAATAATAGTTTTCTCACTGCTGACTAATGTATTAATATATGAAGAATATATAGATGTTATATTAATAATGTAGTTTACATTATAGAGTCCAACCTTAACATGTCATTTTCCTGTCTGATGCCCTTAGCTGGATGAAATACTGATTATAATATTTTGTCTTTTTTTGATTAATAGACATTAATAATATCCTACACGCAAAGGAAACCCGCACAGCTAGTTTTAGACCACAGTGAGGTGCTGACTGGATAGAGACGTGATTATATCATATGAAAGAGAAAGGACCCAGTCTTTCAGCACTCAGTCACAAGGAATGTAATGTTGTAAATTTAAAAATATACTTTATTTATGAATAAAAAATAGGGTGTTAAAACGTAATTAAATGGTATTCAACAGCACGTGACTGTATCCTTGATAACCCACCTACGGTTAGGTGGGTAGATGTAGTAGGGTCCCTAATGAATATTGGGGATCAAACGCTACTAATAGTAGCTACCTAGAAATATAGGAAAAAGGAGCCTGTGAGAGCCCACTCAAAAAACACTCTCCATACAAGTGTATCCAGGCGTGTGATACGCACTAAATTGATACACTGAGGATAGGCACAGTAATACAGTGTGGCATACTATGCGCTTAGTTAGACCTATGTGATGTCCCTGATAGAGATATGCACTGGTGACTATATAAATTCATCAGTACTGTCAGAGCCAGGTCTATGGTGAGAACCTGTGTGGCCCACACTGTTGATCATAGGTGCAGACTCATGGACACACTTGGTAGTGAGATACAGGATAGTATGGCAAAGCTAGAGCATCAAGTAAAGTCATCAAGACACCTAAACTGCAGATAATGTTTGTAGTAGAGACACCTGTTTATAGCAGTTGAGACAGTGGTGCTATGCAGGTGTTGTTAACCAAGGTACACCTTAACTCGTGTCAATGTAGGATGTCAATGTTATCTGATGTTGCTGCCCAGTAAACGCTGTAATAAGAGCCAGATGCAGACACTTTGCACATATATACAATTTGCCCTTAAGTGAGCGTGGTAGTGTGCTGCGCACAAAGGGTGGATGATAGCATGGAGGCAACCTCCACAGTGTCTGCAGTGGCACAGGAGGGTTCGCGCTAATCAGTAAAGTGTGATGTTGTAGGCTGTAACCCCCTGCGGTGCTGCTCAGCGGATAATGGGTTAATGCATAATAGGATTGCCAAATTGCTCAGCTCATAAAAGAGTGGGGTGTAGAGGTGGTTAATGCTGGGGTTGATCAGTGAAACCCATAGATGCACCACCCCCCCTCTCGATGAACAGCTGGTCTGTATCTGTGACCAAGTGAAAGGGAACCGGTCAAACTTATAAACGCACAGTCCCCTACATCAGACTGATCTTGGTTATATCAGCGCTGATGTGCTCGAGGACTTGCCTGTCTAAAAAGTGAGTAACTCAGTGACCCCTCAGGCTGGAGGATCCCGCGATAGAGTAGTAAAGCGCGATCCCATATACACATACACAGGCAAGGGAAGCTGGGGATATATTAGCACTGATGAATATCAGTGAGCTGCTACATTTGAAATAAATGAGCTAATATTTTGTCTTTTTTTGATTAATAGACATTAATAATATCCATAATACACTATATCATACGGGTAACCCGTAATAGGGGAGAGTACATTTTTTATTTTTTATTGTATTGTTTTATATGTGCACAACACTATATACTATTGATGTGTTTCTTTTTATTAACCTGCTTTTTTCTTTGTTTTTTCTTTTTTGTGTTTGTGTATTGTAACAGAGATATTCATCTTGGCAGAGAACATAATGTACCCTGATGCTGGATGTATATATATATATATATATATATATATATATATATATATATATATATATATATATAAATGAATATACAGGAATATTTACAGTTGCTATATATATATATATATATATATAATGTATTTTTTACCTCCTATAGATCTGCATTTTATCTTCATTTTTGTGAATCCCCATGTGTTTATGTTACACATTAAATAAAGGGAGTTTAGATGTTGGGAGGAGCTTTTATATAGAGCTCCATCTGTATTGCAGATTTATTAGGGAGGATTCTGAGTGGAGGTGATTGGAGCAGATTGCGCTCCAGCTGTGTGACGTGACAGGTGTCCTTGCCATTCATTGGCTTGGCATCACTCGCATCATATAGGAGGCGGGATGCACTACTGTCTCCACCTCCTTTTGCATTGTTTGGTGACACACTATGTGTCTATATGTGTCCTGTCTGCTCGCGCATGCACGTGAGGCCTGCATTAGGGGTGGGTAATGTTCCTGGGACGGGACCCTGAAGGCGGCGACTTTGGTTGGTATGCGGAAGGTGGTTCTTTCGTTGCTAGGCGGAGGGCGGCCGCTTGGCGTCCTGGTTATGCGCGCCATGCTCCACCTCTTGCGGGCTGACCGGCTTGTGTGATTGGACACACCTGGAGCATAGTGCAGTATGGGTATGTTTTGATTTTTTGGCGTGAATTATCCTGTAAAGGTTGTGTATAAATTATGTGTGTATTCAGTACAAGGTAACTCCTTGATAAAGTGCCTCACGGCACGAAACGCGTAGGAGAGCTGTACTCTGCCATTTTTTTAATGCAGCCTGAATAGTTTTTATTGCCACTTGACCTGATTCTTGCCGCTGTGCACCTTACACAATACATTTTGGTTACATGAAGTAAGTCCAGTGTGTACTGTATGGTGCTCAGATTACATATGGGCCCCCCAAAAATCTATAGGGTAGAAGTAACATAATATCCGGATTGCTTTAATCACATATACCATATAAATCAATTTACATATGCAAGGAAGAAATAAGCGCCTATTGAGGTCCAAAGGATCACCATAACTTGTAGCACAATAAATACACTCCCATAAGCAACATCAAATACATAAGTTCAGAGGAACAACTTACATAAACGCAGATGCCAATTGCATGCCCACCTCGTGGTTCGGCAAATCCAAGGTGTGCCATGTCCACTGAGTATAGAAATCCAGCGTAGTCAAAGTGAAGCACTGAGCACAACCACGATAGCAAAAAATTCAACGAGAATGTGCTCCGTGCTTCACTTTGACTACGCTGGTTATTCAATTCCATAATCATGAGGGCTCCCGTAAATGTTAAAGGTCCATGATATACAGTAATGTGACATGCATTATTGTGATCTTCCCCTCACCTCTGCAAAACTTTCTGATTACCCTAAGGATACTATGGACATTACTATTACAGCAGACTCCAGGGCTGCACTTGAACATTTTTAAAAGCCCCTCAATGAGTTTAGATTTTATGGAATCGTCATTTTATATCTTTAAGGGTGGCAGCAAACACAGCAATATAAGTACAAGTTGACCCAGATATAATATGATACCATGTTAGACTGTAGAATAGAAAGAACAAAAGTAAATTGAAGTGATACTTTTAATGGCGAACTAAAAGTTAAAGAGTGCAAGCTTTCAGGACAACTGTTCCTTCTTCAAGCAGATCTGCATGAAGTGGGGACCCTAGTAATTCTGAAGGCTTCCACCTTATAAACCATTAGTTAGCCATTAAAGCTATCACTTGCACCATCTTTTGTGCTGTCTAAAAGTTGACTAATAAGCAAAGCGTTTGCCTTAAGTGAACCTAGATGAGAGGTTTTACTTTATAAACTGAGAGGTGTCCACAATTGCAGTGAAAAAGACAGGGATGGAGGGGGCAGAGGCCCCGCCCTGCATAGGGATGTAGTCACCTCAGGGTTGTGGCTGATATTCTGCAGAAACTAGGCCAGAGGGGCCCTCCAGGGAGATCTCTGCCAGAATGTTACCCTGTTGGGACTGCCCGGAGGGACAATTTGCCATCAGGAAGAGCAAGGAGGGGGGGAAGGTGTTAGAGGTGCCAGGCATGTTCAGCCAGCCACACGGACACCACATACAGCGGGGTGACCTCTATAGGAGGGAATGGGGAGGGCTCAAAGGTTTTTTTCAGACTTATTGAAATATACAATGATATTTCATCTACAGGAAATGTCTGCAATTATTTAATTGAATCTACTGCACAAAAAGATAAGTGTGCATTGCCTGGGACTGCAGGGTAGGTGCTGGGACTGCCTTATGCCAAAATTATTCAAAGCAGGGGCAAATTATGAAAGTCCCAATATGGTGCTACTGCACCTTAGTGACAATAACCGGGGCAAGGTAAAGTCAATAGAGCTAATGTTTTCAGATACAGGCAGAGTGTGCCCAGTAAAGTGCTCTGTGGAGGGATGCAATATTATTATGGTCCTAAATTGTACCAGTAAGGCACAAAGAAATAAACATTCAATGTGAATGGCTATACAGCAGCAATGGGGTGGATATATTCAACATACAGAAAGAGTATAACAATTAATTAAAAGGACAACATGTTGTTGGTGCAAACAATGTATTAAAACAAGAGTCTTGATAAAGGGCTTCACTCTGCACAAAATGTCTAGTCACTCGGGTATCAGCCTTTACACTTTTCTCTAGCTGGTAATGAGTTTTTTCTACACAAATTGTATTTTTATAGTGGTTGTTTACATTTACCCCTTATGATTACTGATGTTATGTCTTTTCAATATGCCAGGGACTTGTTAGTCCTATTGTGAAATATACTTGTTTGAATATATATTTTTTTATAAACTGCATGTTGTCCTTTTTATAGTTAATTTATCTTTTTAGTTAGTGAGTCATTTTCACTTTATATACTTTACCCTTATTCTATATTGGTTTCCCTTTTTTTACTCCAACTGGGACGGTTGAAGGGACTGATTTTATTTTTTACCCTGGATATATTCGATGCTAATATGTACTATAGGCTTTGATCTAGCATGGAGGTCACAGCTCGGGGTAAGGTTTTGGTCCCATCTAAGGAGGCTTAATAGTACATCATGGGGGTGGAACTGCCAGACCAGCCGAGATGGGAATACTGCAAAGATTGGCAGGCGTGACATGCTGGTTCATTCCCAGGTAAAAGAATGGCAGGAGCCAGCTATATGGTTGAGCAGAAGCAGCTGCAGGGGAAGGGGAAGGGCAGGTGGCCTGCCATGGTGGTTACAGTATCCAGGGACCTAGCTTGGTGGCTAGCTGGCTAAACTTCACCCCATATGTTTTTTTCTCCTATTTTGATGGCTGACCAGCAGTTGTTGGTTTTGTTTGGTTAATAAAGCTGTGACCTATTTTATTCCCACTAACACAGCGTCAGACTTTTTTATTTATTTAGGGGAGACAGGAGGCAGGGGTCATTGACCTAGGCCGATTATGCTGAATGTGCCCTGATATATAAAAGATCAATTGTAGTATCAGACAAAAACCTCCACAGCATGGTACAATGATAAAGGGAAAAGCCTTTTTTTCCAAAAGAACAAGGTCAAACAAGTTATATGAATAACATAAACAATGTTTATGAAATGCAGATTTATACAAAAAAGAATTATGTGCTTCATGCTATCAGGGTGTAGATAGTGTCAGGAATATTTGATATAACTGTGTTTGGAATAATGAGTGTATTCAGCATTTGCTCCTGTATACTGGTGTTTAAATACCTTTAAATAGCATCAAAGAACAAATCAAAGTGCTGGATTTGAGGCTCTAAAAGGTAAAAGGGATGTTCAAACACAGCACCCAGTTTCGATATTTTCAGGCATGCATAGAATCTCACTCTGCAGGAAATAGCGTGAGAAAGGACTTGTGAGTTGGATTGCTTGCTGCTTATTATGAATGATGCTGCCTAACTCATTATGTGCTTTTTTTTTTTTTTTTACTAGTTATCAAGGATGCTGAGCTGTACATGAAAGGACTGTAAGCTGGAAAACATGGCTTTCTTTGCTTCTCATCAGTGATTCCCAGTACAAAATGAGCTAATTTTGTTTTTTTTGGTGGCAGAGGTAGATTCAAATGCCTCAGAATTGCTAAAGATTGATTGTTTTCTGAGATAGGGTCAGAATGTCTCTGAACTCTAGATTCCAGCCTGGTTTCTATCCAATACATCTGCATGTGGCACACATCAAGACCAGAGAGACATCATAAGCTTTGTGGAAATCCTCAATATTCTTTTTTTTTTTTTTTAAATAAAAATAGAGAGAGATGCATAACAATGACTACAAAGAAAAAGACCACAACCGGGAAAGAGGAGAAAATGCGAAAGATATTTGCTGTGAAAGAAGAAGAAAAACACATACAGAAGATTAGCCTGAAATGGTTTGTTTACCATTTCTACGTGTTTGTTTTAATATGTTTCTTATGTCCTCAAATTATTACACAAGTGCGTTTCAGATTCATTAATACCATATGAAAAGTAATAACTTGACACAGGTAATCGATGTGCTTGTAAAAACCACAAAGCTGTTTGTATTTGTAAATGAATGTAACCATATGTACCTGGAATTCTTTATTAGATTAGTAGCGTTTCCGTCCATTATATGCATAGATGATTCAAGTGTAGCTACTTCACTGCTAAAAGGAGGGTCAATTCATTGGAAGAGTGTGTAAGAACAACATGCAAAATCTGTGAAATAAGCTGTCCATGCCACTCCCCGAGCTGGAGAAATTGCGCATTTAAGTGTACTTTTTATATTTTCGTTTCACGTTGCTACTGTAAATCCCTTCTGTGCACAATACAGCATTGAAGACGTTAGACTGGTGTAAAATCAGGAGCCAATGTCATACGATAAGACAACATGATATTGCATTTCCTTTCCTCCTGATCATACATTTCTTTAAGAAATGAAACTTTTTTTATTATTATTAGCAGAATAAAAATTGCCACAATTTTAAATAGCACGTTATATATCTAAGTATAGATTCCTGTAACTTTGGAATCACTGCACAATTCTTTCTTTAAAACCAGGAATCCCTGTAATAGGAATGTGTGAGGAAATGTAAGCATTACACATTTCTTGATGTGTTTCTAAATCTTTATTACTTAATAAAAAGATACAAAATGAATGTGAATATTAAGATTTACCCTCTCCACTTTTTAAAAGGTTTAAAAAGATAGTGTGTGTGGGTAAGGCCGCGCTTATAGTGCCGTCGCAATAGTTGAATTTCAATTTAAGGCGACGTCGCTGGCTACAAGGCCAGTGACAAAACATATAATATGGTAGGGCTCCAAGGAGCAACAGGGTGCTAGATTAAGGTATATAGTCCATAAACAGCATATGAATAGGGAGAATGATATCCCAGAAGAGAGACAACAGAGTCAAGGATAAAAAGCCATATAAAATTTATCCGGAAATGGTAAAAGTCAAGGCTTACAAGATACCAGAGTATAACAGGCGTGGGTAACAGGTTAGAGATGGAACGCCGAGTCGCGACCTCGTGGACCTCCTGCACGTTTGTCTTCTCCGCCGGTATCTGTCCTGTGCTGCAGGCTTGATGCCGATACGTCACTTCCGGGTTTCACGGAACAGTTGGCGCCACCGGAGCATCAGCTGGAGACTGTCTCCCTCAGGATGTCACGTTGAGGGTTACGCTCTACGCGTTTCGCCGTATAGGGTGGACGGCTTCGTCAGGAGTGACGTAGACCCATAGGAGGATACTATTTATACCCTTCCCAATTACAATGACCTTTCTCCCTATAGGTCACAATATATGACGGTCTAATTAATTGGGTAATTTGTTTACACTCACCGCTATAACAGATCTCATCACAAGTTTATACAAATATATTAAAATACAATTTAAGCTTTAATACAATATATAATAATAAAAATATTTTTACTCATAACTAAAAATATATAATAAATGACAAAACACATCTAACTCAATAAAATTCTTAAAATAATCCCCACATATTTCTCTTATTAGAAAAACGCCGATTGATGTGTCTCCAAAGGAAAAGAGAAAGAAAAACACTATAAGTATTGATTGAAACAGTATACATAATCCAACAAATTCTTTACTCTTTAATGTATATTTCATAAACAAATTCCTGTATATAAAAACTTATACTCATATGATTAATGTACATCAATCATAGGAAAGCATTTAATTCGAAATCCACATTAAGTCCCAGTGGAACAAGTGTTTTGAGGGTGAAAATCCAGAAACTCTCTCTCTTTTTCAGAGAGATGATTCTGTTCCCACCTCTCCAGTGTGGTAACACCTGTTCTAATACAGTAAACTTAAGACCTGATGTGTCTCCGTTATGCTTTTGAATAAAATGATTAGACAGAAAATGTGTTGTAATACCTCTTCTTACATTCCCAATATGCTCAAGTATACGTGTTTGTACTTTTCTTGAAGTTTGACCCACATATTGTAGCCCACATGGGCAAGAAACAAGGTATACTACATGATCTGTTTTACATGTTAAAAGTTGTTTTATACCAAACCGCTTTCCTGTCACGTATGATGTAAAACTAAATTTATCATCCGTCCTGTATTTACAGGCCGTACATGTAGTGCAACCGTAAAAGCCTTTATTTTGTGTTAGCCACCTATTTGCAGTTAGATTCAATTTTTGCAATGCACTAGGGGCCAATTTATCTTTTAAGGCTTTAGCTCTTTTAAAGATAACAGCTGGTTTGTCTGGGACAATCTCTCCCAGTATAGAATCATTTTTAACAATATGCCAATACTTATGAATAATCTTTGAAATTTTTTCCGATTGGCTATTGTAGTTTGTAATAAATGAGAACTCAAAGTTATTTTTTGAACTCAACTGTTTTTTACTTTTTTCACACAACAAATCTTTTCTGTCTAAATTTTCCGCTTTTGTTAATGCATTTTTTATATCCTTATCTTTATAGTTTTTTTCTTTAAACCTATTCTGTAGAAAAGCTGATTGACTGTGGAAACTGTTGTCATCAGAGCAGTTTCTCCTAATACGTCGTATTTGCCCATATGGGACATTTTGCAGCCCTTTAGGGTGATGACAACTGTCCATAGATATATAATTATTAATATCAACACCCTTAAAAAAAGTCTTGGTTTTAATAAGACCATCTTCAATGAAAATTTCTAAGTCTAGGAAGTTCACTTTTTCCTGACTATATTCACATGTAAAATGTAAATTTAACAAATTGTCGTTCAGATAATGGGTGAACTGAATAAGTCCCTGTTCGTCACCCTTCCACACAAAGATGATATCATCTATGTATCTACGCCATAGGCACAAATTTTCACCCAGCTCCGCAACAGACCATATATGGTCTTCTTCCCATGCTCCCATTAGGAGATTTGCGTAGCTGGGTGCAAATTTTGTGCCCATGGTGGTACCACATTTTTGTAGATAATATGTACCCTCGAACAAGAAGTAGTTGTGCTCTAAGATGAAATTGATACCATCAAGAATAAAATTAGCCTGTTCATTTGGCATCTTTGAATCTTTGGCTAATGCTCTGTCAACTGCCTCGTGTCCGTCTCTGTGGTTTATACATGTATATAGTGACGTGACATCTCCCGCAAGGGGAGACCGTCACCGTAAAAAATCAAATATCAGATTTTTGGTAGCACTGTTGCTTTGTCGCCGTCGCGTGCCCTATAAGCGCCGACGACGGCGAAAATGCATTTGTTTTGATGTGACGGTCGCGTTGCCGGCACTATAAGAGCAGCCTAAGGCTGTAGTAGGGATGCGTAACCTTGGTGTATTCATTGAAGAATGTGTAAGTATAGCTAGGACTAGGAGAGGGCTGCACTACTCCATTAGAGCACTGAGATTAAGGCTGGAAAAATCAAATTGAGATGACTTCCAAGCGCACGCGATGGTGGCAATGCATTTGTTTTGACGCGAAGTCGCATCGCTATCACCATTACTATAAGCGCAGCCTAATGCTAAAAACAGCACAGTCGTAAAATATACAGTAGAGGTTACTTTACCTGTTTAATAATATTTCCAAGAATTCTCTTACTGTAATTGAAATATATTCCCATATTTTTTGTATAACACAAAGTATTCATGTAGGTGTAGCCACTTTCCCTCGTGCCTGGGAGACTACCTACGCTGCTGTTACCCGAGTGGCTAACAGGAGACATGATCCTCCGCTTAAGGGAGCCTGGGGTGACCTTGTTCACTAACATACAGCGCATCCACCTGAGAAGGATCCTCACACAGTGGGATAGCCCCTCAAAAGACAATGCAGTAGTAAATATACATGTGTAACGGTGTTTCCCCCCTCCCCCCCCCCAATCTCATATTGGCCCCTTACGTGAGGAAACTGCCCCATGTTACATGTACTATAGTGTGGTGCACCTGCTGGCTTACAGGACTCATGAGTCTTCTGTGGTGATATGGGGAAGTACATCAGGACTGGCTCATGAGGTAATGCTGAGAACTACTCCCTTCTGGTACAGCGCCTCCATCTCTCCCAGGTCACCACGACAGCAGAGAGAAGTCTCTGGAAGAGAACCTCTGGGTGCAGCTTCTCCCTGAATGACTCCACTCTCAGGCAAGAAGGTGCTTTCACATTGGACATCCTTTATTGTCATCTTTACTGTCAGACTGCCCATCATGGCGGCCGGTCTCTAGCCACACATCATAAAGGTTGCCCACCTCAAGGAAGTCCCTGGACACCACTCCT
The DNA here is from genome assembly GCF_040206685.1 of Ascaphus truei. Lineage (NCBI taxonomy): Eukaryota > Metazoa > Chordata > Amphibia > Anura > Ascaphidae > Ascaphus > Ascaphus truei. The sequence continues at coordinate 283,781,829 of NC_134485.1, forward strand.
AGTCAGGGCCCTAGAAGCTGTCCTTGCTCTTCCTTTACTCTCTATTAGAGTAAGGGGAATAGTCTGCCCACCTCTCCCCTAAGGGAGGGCCACAATCCTTGCCAGAGCCCTGGCACTGTGTTGGGTCAGACAGTCTCATTCAAGTGGGATGAGACACTCACACACACTTCAACACACTAAATTCAGGAAGTGATGCATACTATATAGCTCCAGTAGGCACCACCCCTGTGTCACTGTAATTGGACACAGAGCATGATGTCACTTCCTTCACTACACAATACACATCACAGGGGATGAGGGCAAACCTCATGATTACTCCTGGCAAACCTGCCCTTTTAACAGGGATTATTGCACAGGAGGAGAGAGGCATGTAACCCCAAAATTACACAGGGCTACACACGCCTGGTACTATAAAGGAATATTTACTGAACATAGGATCAACACAGTACAACTACACAACACAATATTAATCACGTGGAGTATCCCCAGAGTACTTGAGGTGTGGTGGCACAAATGTCCCAGTGCCCGTCCCACAACATCAGTCCCCACCCAAAGTGTAGTGAGTAGCGCTACCCCTGAGAACCGATGGTGCACTTAGATGTTATACCTTCCCGGGCACTCCAGCACCCAGGTACTGCCGAATGACACAAAGGATCCATCTGATCCACTGATGTAAGTTGGTCTGGTCTGTCCACGAAGGTGTCCGCCTCTGGGGTGAACTCCCGCTGGAGGGTCTTACCGTAAGGGTCTCTTGGTATAGGCCTGGATCTGGTCCCAGACCGCTGGCCTTGCGCACTGCATAGTGTCTAGTCACTGGCACCTGATACTAGTGCTGCTATGGGAAAGTGTCCCTTTCTGGGGCCTTCCCTGTAGTAGCCACAAGCTAAGGCCTGCAAGGCAACTCTAGGCCTAGTCTAGAGAAGCACTGCCCTCTGGACACTACCTGCTCTGTTGCTGCTCCCCTTCCGACTGGCGTGGTGCTACCTGCGCGACAAATGTATCTACCTACTCCTCTGTGAATCTGAGAGCCCTATTAGCTCTCCTTCTCCAGGTGATGTGCAGCGCGGGACGTCTATTGCAATTGCGTGACTTTCCAAGAAGGCCACCGCGGAGCTCCGACAACTCGGTCGCCCGCCTGCAGTCCTGGCAGCTCGGCAGCAACCTCACCCTTCCTGAACCTGCATCATAGGTAGGGGGACCAAAGGGGAACCTTGCTGCATCCTCACCCTGGTAGAAACTGCAACGGCTCGCTTGGAACAACATATGTACATACAAGTTATATAATAAAAATACTGTGCATTTTATACAACTTAACTGATGCAGTACTTTACACAAGGTTAAATAACTCCGTAAACCTAACAATAATCTAAGCCAACTTGCTCCAGGCCAACTCATTGTGGGGTGCCCCTAATGAATCGTATGCCACTCTAGTGGGAGGGCACCTCACTTACTGACTCCTGCGAAGTTCTTCTTCTGCATCTCCCACTAGGGGTTGGCGGTCATCAGCTTGAGGCTCTGACTCTCTCAAAGGGGGTACAACAGTCTCTATAACGTCTCTTTGAGGAATGAAACTTGGACTTCTGGGATGCAGAGGTTGGTTGAGACGACTGGGATAGGTACATGCGGCAGGGCAGATTACCTGTTGCTTTCGGGAGGTGCCCATTGGTCTCCAATTGAGCTAGAAGAGAGGACTTGCAGAGACTGGAAACTTGGTCAGGTAGATGGCAGATGAGATTTAATAAAGATAAATGTACAGTAAGGTTATGCATTTGGGAAGCAAGAATAAACGGGTGACTTACAAAATAAATGGAGATAAATTAGGGGAATCCTTGATGGAGAACGATTTAGGAGTGCTTGTAGACAGCAGGCTTAGCAATAGTGCCCAAAGTCATGCAGCAGCTGCAAAGGCAAACAAGATCTTATCTTGCATCAAACAGGCAATGGATGGAAGGGAAGTAAACATAATTATCCCCTTTACAAAGCATTAGTAAGACCACACCTTGAATATGGAGTCCAATTTTGGGCACCACTCCATAAAAAAGCCATTCTGGAACTAGAGAGTGCAGAGAAGAACCACCAAATTAATAAAGGAGATGGACAATCTAACTTACGAGGAGAGGCTAGCTAAATTAATTTATTTACTTTAGAAAAGAGGCGTCTAAGAGGGGATATGATAACTATAAACAAATATATTCGGGGACAGTACAGGGAGCTTTCAAAAGAACTATTCATCCAAGGGGTAGTACAAAGGACTCAGGGGCATCCCTTTAGGTTGGAGGAAAGGAGATTTCACAGCAACAAAGGAAAGGGTTCTTTACAGTAAGGACAGTTAAAATGTGGAATTCATTACCCATGGAGACTGTGATGGCAGATACAATGGATTTGTTCCAAAAAACGTTGGACATCTTTTTGGAAGGGAAAGGTATACAGGGATATACCAAATAAGTAAACATGGGAAGAATGTTGATCCCGGGAGTAATCCGATTGCCAATTCTTGGAGTCAGGAAGGAATTTATTTTTCCCTTATGAGATATCATTGGATGATATAACACTGGGTTTTTTTGTTTGCCTTACTCTGGATCAATAAGTAAGTATAGAGATAGGATAAAGTATCTGTTGTCTAAATTTAGCATACTGTAGGTTGAACTTGATGGACGTATGTCTTTTTTCAACCTCATCTACTATGTAACTATGTACTTATATGTGGTTTCCTTTCAGGTCCGGACAGACAACAACCCACTGACCTATATTCTGACCTCTGCCAAGTTGGATGCCACCGGCCACAGGTGGCTAGCAGCACTGTCAAATTACCAATTCACCATCAAGTACAAGCCGGGGCCCCTAAAGGGCCCCTAAACATCGGAGCCGATGCTCTGTCCAGAAGACCTGGACAGAGTGTAAAGTCCAACAACGGCCCATGGGAAGAAATCCCTGGACCTGGGATTCGGGCAATGTGCTCAACGGCCGTGAGAGTGCAGGACAAGGTGGCATTCTCTGAGTTAAGAGAAGCCATCTCGCTTGGATGCCAATCCTAGGCACTCCCCACTGCCTACCATCATCCAGTAGGCATGTCAATCACCCAGGACACCGTCCTAGAATGGAAAGAATTGGTACAGTACCAGATGTGTGATCCGGTGGCTAGAGCTATACGTCAGGCCATCCACCAGAACAACCCCTCCTTGGTGAAACGTGCCCCTACCGACACCATCGCGGTTTTCATGAGGAAATGGGACAAGTTCCACATAGACCACGGCCTCCTCTATAGAATCGTCCCCTACCTCAATCACCCTGACAGGAGATAGATGGTTCTGCCCAGAAACCTGCAGTACCATATCCTACAGTCCCTGAACGATGACCACGGACATCTGGGGGTAGATAAGACCTTCGGACTAGTGAAGGACCGATTCTTCTGGCCCAAAATGTGTGAGTCCGGAAGTGTCTGAGGTGTATCCAGCGGAAGACACTTCCCACACACGCAGCTCCCATGGGTCACCTAAACAGCTCCGGCCTTATGGATCTTGTCTGCATGGACTTTTTGTGCATAGAGCCTGATTCAAGAGGCATCAGGAATGTGCTGGTGGTGACCGATCACTATACATGGTACGCCCAAGCGTTCTCTACCTAGGAACAGAAGGCGATAACGTGGCTAAAGTGCTGCGGGAGAAATACTTTATCCACTAAGGTCTTCCGAATCAGATGCACTCCAACCAGGAAAGAAATTACGAGAGCAAGCTTATCAAGGAGCTTCTCCACCTGCTCAACATCCAGAAGGCTAGGACCACTCCTTATCATCCAGAGGAAGACGCTCTACCGGAGAGGTTCAACCAAACCCTGCTCAACATGCTGGGCACCCAAAGGGGCTCCCAGAAAGCCGAATGGAGCAAGCACATTGAAGCAATAGCACATACATACAACTGCACCTGACAAGAATCCACGGGGTTCACACCGTACCTCATGATGTTCGGGCGAGAGGTATCTACCGATGGGGTACCCAATGTTACGCATTAACAATATGTGAGAAAGCTCCAAGATAGCCTTCACGATGCATACTAGCTGACGGAGAAAGCTGCCACCAAACTGAATGAGGCAAGGCGCAGAGGGAGCATGTGCCTCGTGCGACCATGACAGTACCCCCCTCTTCAGAGGAGACCTCTGGGTGACCCCAGGATGGCTTTGATGGATATCTTCGGTGGAATTCCCGAGTTAACTAGGGGGTACGTACCTGTTGTTGAGGGATCCACTCCTGTTCCTCAGGTCCAAAACCCTTCCAGTGTACCAGATATTGTAGTTTCCCTCTTGATACTCTAGAGTTGATGATGGCCTGGACCTCGAACTCCTGTTGACCCTCCACCAGAATGGGTTGAGGTGTTATGTTCTTGATGGGAGATTGGAGATCTGGTAGGAAGGGTTTCAAAAGTGACACATGAAAGACCGAAGGGATTCTCATAGTCGGAGGTAACTTTAATTGGTAGGCGACAAGGTTGACCTTCTCCAAGATGGGGAATGGTCCGATGAAGCTAGGCGACAATTCGGGCGAGGATACTTTGAGTCAAATGTTTTTTATAGAGAGTCAGACCTTTTGACCAGGAGTGTAATTAGGAATCTCCCAGCGGTGACGATCGGCTTGTTTCTTATGTAGAAGAGCGGCATGCCTTAAGTTATTTTGAATCTTCTCCCAAGATCTCTGAAGGTGTCGGATCCTGTTCTCCACAGCAGGGACCCCTGAACTGGGGACTGGGGATGGGAAAGTGGAGGGGTGGAAGCCATAATTAATGAAGAAGGGAGATTGTTGGGTTGATTCATTGCGTGAGTTATTATGTGCAAATTCTGCCCAAGGAAGGAGCTCTGCCCAATCGTCCTGGGCGTCTGATATAAAACATCGGTTATACTGCTCGAGTGACTGATTGGTCCTCTCTGTTTGTCAGTTGGTCTGTGGGTGATAGCCGGGAGAGAACTGTAGCATAATGCCTAGTTTCTTACAGAAAGCTCTCCAAAATTTGGAAACAAATTGTGACCCCCGATCTGATACTATGGTTTGAGGAGTCCCGAGAAGCCTGAAGATGTCTTTAGTGAATGTTTCTGACAGTCTGGCGGCGCATGGCAGACCTCGGAGAGGTGCTTGCTTCGAAAAGTGATCTACCACCACCAAGATCGTATCCATTTACTTTGATTTGGGCAATTCTACAATAAAGTCCATTGAGATATGTTTCCAAGGACGATCCGGGATGGGAAGAGGTAGTAAGAGGCCTGGAGGTTTATTGTGGGGCGTTTTGTTCTGAGCGCAGGTGGCACAAGAAGACACGAAGCTCCTGATATTGTTGCGCATGCCGGGCCACCAGAAGGTGCGTTCCAAGAGGTCGATAGTCCTCTTTGTACCTGGATAGCCTGCTATCTTTGATGTGTGTCCCCATTCCATAACTTGTCTGTGAAAGTTGGGAGGAGTGAACAAGCGTCCTTCTAGTACCTTAAGACGCTCTGGAATGTTGCTCTGTGCCCTTTTAATAGCCGGTCGAGCGCTGAAAACGTTTGCTGAGAGGATGCAGGCCGGGGGAAGTATGGTTTCCTGGTGATCCTGCAATTTATCCTCTTCTAGGGATTGCAGAGAGAGTACGTCCGCCTTTATGTGCATGGAACCGGGAATGTAGGATATCACAAAATTGAAGCCGGTTTAAAAAACAAAGACCAACGTGCATGACGGGACCCCATGCGACGCGCCCGTTCAATATAGAGTAAGTTCTTGTGATCTGTCAAGATGGTGATGGGGGTCTCTGTACCTTCGAGTAGGTGCCTCCATTCCTCCAAAGCCATTTTAATAGCGAGAAGTTATCAATTTCCCACGTCGTAGTTCCTCTCCATGGCCGAAAATTTCTTAGCGATGAATGCGCATGGGTGAAGCCTCGTCTGGGGTTCTCTCCTCTGGAAAAGTACAGCTCCTGCTCTGACATCTGACGCGTCTACCTTGAGTGTGAAGGGTAGCACTGGATTCAGATGTACCAGTATAGGTGCAGAGATGAAGGCCTTTTTTAGTCTTTCAAAAGCTCTGATGGCTTCAGGAGGCTCCCTTTTGGGTTAATGCTGTGATGGGCGCTACTTCTGCGGAGAAACCCTGGATGAACCCCTGGTAGTAGTTTGAAAACCCGAGAAATCTCTGCACCGCCTTGAGAGATAGCGGACAGGGCAAGTCTATGATCACCTTGACTTTGTCCGGATCCATGGCCAGTCTTGTGTTGGATATGATGTATCCCAGGAAAGTAGTAGAGGACTGGTGAAACTGGCATTTCTCTAGTTTGGCGAAGAGGTGATTTGCACGAAGTCTTTGGAGAATTTGTTTCGCATGTTCCGAGTGCTCCGACGCATCTTTGGAGAAAATCAGGATATCATCCAAATATACGACCACATATTGACTGAGTAGGTCCCTGAAAATTTAATTTACAAAATCTTGGAACACTGTGAGTGCATTGCAAAAGCCAAAGGGCATCACCAAATATTCGTATTGCCCATCGCGAGTGTTGAAAGCCGTCTTCCATTCGTCTCCCTGATGGATTCTTATCAAATTGTATGCTCCCCGCAGATCTAGATAAGTGAAGATAGTAGCCCCTTGGAGCCTGTCGAACAACTCAGAGATCAAGGGCAGGGGGTAACAGTTCTTGACCGTTATTTTGTTGAGCCCTCGATATTCAAAACAGGGTCTGAGCGACCCATCTTTCTTTTTGACAAAAAAGAAACCCGCACCGACAGGTGAAGAAGATTTCCGGATGAAGCCCCTCAGAAGATTTTCTTGTATGTATTGCCTCATAGCTTTGGTCTCCGGGGCAGATAGAGGAAAGAACACCCTCTGGGAAGAGTAGCACCGGGCAGGAGATCTATAGGGCAGTCGAAGGGACGGTGGGGTGGTACTTCCTCAGCCTGTTCCTTATCGAAGACATCCCAGAACTCGTAGTACATCTCAGGCAATTGATTACCTGGCTCTGTCAGTATTACTCCAGTGACACTTTTGGAAGCAGGCAGACATCTCTCTTGGCACTGGATGCTCCAACAGGCAGTGTACCAGTCCAATCGATTTGTGGGTTATGTCGCTGGAGCCATGGTAATCCTAGGATAATGTCCACAGACAGGGTGTCAATTACATCAAATTGTATGCTCTCCGAATGTCCTCCATCGGTATGCAGGGAAAGAGGTAAGGTCTGTAGTGTGATAAAGGCAGGTTGGAGTGGATGACCATCAATGGCTTCGAGACCTACGGGGCAATCCTTAACAGTTAGGGGAAATTTGTTCCTCTCTGTAAACCCCTTGTCCATGAAGTTGCCCCATGACACGGAGTCCAGGAAGGCTCGTGTGGCAGACTAAAAGTTGTCCCCGCATAGTCTGACGGGGATGTAGATCCTGGTTGGGAGTTTGGGGGGAGGAGAAGAGATGGTCCCCAGTGTGGTCCTCCCGACTTTCACTTAGCGGTGGCATTTCCTGGCTTTGTCTGACAAGTAGCAACCAAATGACCACTGTTACCACAGTATAAGCACAATCCAGAGTGGCATCTATGCAATCTCTCACCTGTGGAAAAATGGGTAAGTCCCAGCTGCATAGGTTCATCCATAGCTGCTGGTACAGGATCTCCGCTTGTGGATGGCTGCGAAGGGTGCGGGTATATTCTGTTGGTGCCTTCCTCAATCCATCCATCTCTCTTGGGACATATGTCCATCCGCATGCAGAGGGCCACCAGGGTTTCCAATCCAGCAGGACATTCCAGGGCTGCCAGCTTGTCTTTGAGGCCGTTAAGGCCTCGTCATTCCAACCCGTCTCAGCCGCGGTGGTGCGAAACTTGAGTGCATAACGGGTCACCAAATGATTCCCCTGTGAAATGTTTAAGAGCGTAGAGGCTGCCGTTACCTTCCTCTCCGATGTGTCAAAGACTTTTCAGAACTCTACGGAGAACCGGTCGAAGTTGGAGGTCAGCTCAGGTCTCTGCTCCCAGATTGGTGAGGCCCAGGCAAAGGCGTCATCCGTCAGAAGGGAGATTACGTAGGCCACGTTTGAGCGTTGTGAAGGGAAATGATTAGGAAAAAGTTCAAAATGAATCTAAGTCAAAAATAAAGAAAAATTGGAAGCACTGCAGGAAAAAAAGAGAACTGGAGGCAAAGTAGAAAAAAATAACAAAAATTTATTGAGGCATGTAACCTAAATAAAAATAGAAACCTCTAACGCATTTCTCGCCGGGGGCGGTTTATGACTGGGCCCAGCTTTTGGCATGTGCTGATCTCAGAGAGAGGCCTTGCTCGGGACAGTGAGGGAGAGAAGCAGGCCAGGAGTTAAAGCCTAATAACTAAAGCCTAATAACATGACATTAAGTAGGATATACTGGGGAGAGCTGGGGCCCGGTGGCTGAATAAAGCAGTTTAGCCTGAACTCTGGACGAGCCCAAGTTCTTTGTCCTGCTGCCGGTCTCCTCATTGCTGCTGGGCCGCCCGGCTCCCCCCAGCTGCGGGCCAACCTCACTGTCCCATGCCGCATCTCTCTCTGACATTGGTACACGCTGGAAACTTGGCCCAGTTTCTGGCATGTGCCGATCTCAGAGAGAGGCTCTGCATGGGACAGTGAGAGAGAGATGCAGGCCAGGAGTAGCAGTTTTGTGAGAGCCGGGGGGCCTGGAGCAATGAGAGGACTGGCAGCCGGGCAAAGAAGTTGGGCCCGACCTCTGGCCGGGCTTCCCACAGCCACCAGGCCTTTGACACTTGTCCCGGCTTTCCCTCCTGTCAGTGGCACTGCACGTAGGCCAATAGGAAGCAGTGACAGATGAAGTCATGTCTTCTTGCTAACCTGCTTGACACAGGATATTTATACCTCCATTTTGTTTCCCCTTGAGGCAACATACAAGCTCTATCTTCAGTGGTAAGTATTTAGGGTGTCTCTGTAGATAAAAAATAGTGTGGGAGGGGGGACTGTACCTTTAAGTCACACCTAAACCAAGTGTTATTCCCATCCAGACACTGAAATAGGTATTTCTATCTCTCCCTCTCCTGTCCTCTCCACACTAGCAAAAGCCCCATTTCAGTGTTTGAATGGAAGTCATTCCAAGCGTTATCCTGATATAATGTGACATTAATCCTAATGAATAAGACGCTAACTCTGGGAAAATAATATCTGTACCTGCTTTACTGTATGTAATAGTGAAAAAAATGTGATTGCAACGGCGCTTACTTATAACAATGTCCTAAAAAAGTGAAATATGTGTAACAATGTGTTTAAAAGCAAATGACAGAAATAATATCTATAAATTCAATTACAACGTGAACTGTGATCTATTAGTTAATCATGTGATAAATCCACCACCCAGTGTAAAAGGTGCTAATAGAAAAGCTACTCAAAACCCTTGTAAAGACTGTTCTCTTAGTCTTTTTGATTGCAGAATTCCTCAAAGATTCAGGGGAGCGCCAATGTTGACGTGATTATATGCAAAAGAAAAATAAAGGCAACATAGTGTAATACAGTCTCAACGCTTTCTTTCTAGTGTAAAGGTAATCCACTCACAATTTTCCTCTCAAAAATCAGGCATTACAGAGACACTCCTCTCTCTGTTTAGAGCAATGAACATGGATATCCACAGGTGTAGACCCCTTTCACTTTTTCTCCACCACCGCACGAATACCCAGAAATAATAAGAAATACCAAAATTGCGCAATAACGTCTTAAAATGTATTGGAGATCATCACAGATAAAACATATGGCTATGCACTCACATAAGGAATAATAGGTACAGTCATTGTACGAAATCCTGATAGGTAAAGCAATTCACCGGTACACAGTGTGTTTCTTCCCTCTGCTTCTCTGCTCCCATCAACGTCACATCCAGTTGACGCAGGGCTGTGGGCGGAAGTGCTGTAAGGGGGATCTCCGGCTGCCAGGACTTCGCAACTGCGACTTGCACAGACTGGGTGCTGAACACAGGATTCTACGCGTTTCGTCGGTACGACTTCTTCAGGAATTGATGTATGTAATGTCATGTTATTTGGCCTGAGTTGATAGAAGTTAGTGAATCTGGGGAGAATATAGGTCAGATAGAACTGCATCATTCAAAAAAAAAAAACCTGTGATCAAATCTATTATAACTCAGATAACGGAAAAAAAAGGACCTCCTCTCAAGATCCAAACGGATATTACTAATATATTTAAATGTTCCCAGCACTCTTAAAAAGAAAAACAAGTTGATTGTTGTCACAGGAGACCAGGCAGTTTACACCTTTTTAACCGGGATCATTCACTGAGCAAAACAAGGTGATGCAATAAATTGCAATTAATTCGCACAAATTCTCTTACACACTATGATACACAAAATACAGACCAAAACACACTTATTGGGGGTCGAAAACTAGACTCTTCTATGTGTGGGGAACTCTAAATAAGAGTTTTAACCTGACCGGGACTTAGCCCGGAATATCCGGGCTCCCAAATCGGCTTGAAGATCCACACGCCACTGCTCCCTTATTTTCTGAAAACTTGCACTTTTCTTGACCGCGAGCTACCACTGATTTTCTAGAACCGAAATCGGCATCAAATCCCAGACGTGACCGCTATGTTCGTTTTTCAGAACTTGGTCGCAAAAATCTGAACTTAGAATCTCTGCAAGCAGGCTTTCCTGGCTTGAAACCAAGGCCGGTTGCTCTGCTCTTCGCGCAAGAGCAAATTTGAAAAGCCCGTGCTTTTTCTACTGGGAATCTCCAATCTGATTGTCTTAGACAATTCTTATAGTATTCTGAGTTTCATTCATGAAACTCAGCAGCCAATCATTGCGTGGGAACTTTCTCAGTAGCCTATCAGAGCCAAGCCGGTCTGAAAAGCCAGATCAGCGGGAAATATGAAATTGCCAAGGTACATGCGCACGTTTGTCACCTCCATCCCTGGCATCTCAATGCCACCCGCTGGGTCAGGTTCCACTAGGTCTGGCAGAACAAATGGCAGCCTGGATGACTGCCATTGTCCTTCAGACCTGGGTACTTGAGCCCATTCCTGCTACCCAAATGGCTTTCACACCTCCAACATCCTCTGGCTACTTTGAACTCCAATGTCCAGCAGACTTACTGGCACCTATGGGTAGCCCTGACAGTCTGTATGGGCATCGATTCCGAAAGTCCCAGCACATTAAAGTATATAACAGTACATTACAATGTATTAAAATATACTTTAATACATCCCTAAGCCCTGGGTACGAGGAATAGAATAGTGTACTTTTATTTCAATAAGCCTTTATTCCCCACACACTATCTATTGGACTTTAACTGGACTCTGAGAGCTCCCTCACAACCTTCTCTACAAATGGAGCACCCACGAACTCAATACATGTTCTGGGCTAAACAAAAAGTGAATCCCTGCGCTTCTCCCTTAGGGATAGCAATCAATGGGGAATATATATATGTATGGTGTAAATACCTATGAGAAAAAAGGAGACTTTTGGTATACATCCTTTGATCAAATAATGCCAAGCCTGCTAACCACGTCAAGGTAAGCTTCAATAGCAGGTCCCTACGCTAAATGCATACTAGTGTTGTGAAATAAGCCCAGAATGGGTTAAAATATCAAAGCATATGCTTATATAACCTAGTGCAGTTAAAAACTGGTATATACCAGAACAGAAACTCACATGTCTGCAAGTGAAGTGATATAATGGGACCTTGCTTTGGGATTACATACCTAGAAGGGGAGGGGCTGGCCTGCCAAAAACTGCTCAATGTTCTGGGCTACCTGGCAATTAACTGGGTACCCCCTTAACCGAGGGATCCCCTCAGTTACAGGGACACTTTTCATCCCTGTGCCCCATTTACCTTTCTGTGAGTCGCGCAGGCGTTTTCAAGGGGAGATATTTCCGGGACAATGTGCCTACATGTATCCGAGAATCAGGCATGATTCCCGGGTACATTTTTTTAGGGGAACCGACAACTCCGGACCCCAACTACCTAGGCACATTCTGATAACATTTCCTCCACAAAACCCCCCTTGAAACTCATGCCCTAGCAATCCCTGCTCACTGACATGCCCAGAAAGATAAAAACACATAAAATATTTTTATTACAGGTTATGCATAAAATGTTACTGGGCCCAAGAGCTAACTCTATTGGACCCTTATATACGGATCAGGGGTAACCAAAAACGGGCTTAACCTTTATTTGAGAGCCTGGTTACCCCCTACAGTCACAACTGTATTTCTGTGTAAGACATGTTGTTAGTCATTCAAAACATAATTGTAGGGGTGTTCTGATTTCCCCTCTGTACCTCCGCTGCAGGGCGCAAACACAGGAGGTGCTGTGAGGGAGCGTTCGGAGGTTCCGCGGCGGCCCGGTAGCACAGGGCGCCGCCATGTTGTTGGGCATTGCGCAATAGTCAGGCGCGATCAGGAGGCACCGAGAGAGTTCGCGCAGGCGCAGTGTAAGCGCGCGAACGGCTGGCCAATCACTAGGAGGCTCTGAGGTTAAACTACAAATCTCAGGAGCCTCAGCAGAGCAACCTGACACCAGGGAACAAATAGGAGTGCAGGATTGCTGGCAGGCAGGAAAGGGAAGCGTGGGGGAGAGACTACGCTAGCCAGAGGGCACCGGAGGAGCAAGGGGAGAGGTTCTGTGTGTGCAGGGGGTCAGTGACCCACCTGCCTAGGCCAGATTTCCCCTCAGGCCCAGTGTAGACCCCGAGTCACCATTAGCTTGTGGTGCTGCAGGGAAAGCCCTAGAATAAGAGACATCCTATTCCCTTACTGTAGTAGCAGATAGGGATACAGTGTTTCCGGAGATGCGGTGTATGAACAGCAGTTTGGGCTCAAGCTGCTGGACATCACCCACTCGTGAGAGACTACGCTGGATTGGCGGATCCTTTTTGAAGTCTGTTGCCGGCTGCAGGAGTAGTCGGAAGGTATTTAATAAGTGCACCAACACCGGTACCATCAGGCACTGATCCTGCCTTTGGGGAGGGTTCTTTGGGGACACTGGGTTGAGTGACCAAGGGACTAAGTTATACATTGGGCACGGTGTGGGGTGCACGCAGTGGTGGGAAGTGACATTACTCTATGAGGAGAGTGGCCAGGCCACAGGTGTATATTACTGAATATCAGCCATTCATATACTGTACTATATGTGTGTTATCCCTAATAGGTGTAAGCTAAGGTTATGCAATTACGTATTAGTAAAAGGTTACAAAGTTGAGGTGTGTTATCATTATTCTTACCTAGGGGAATCTCACTTATTGGGGCTCATGGGTAAGTGGAGGCGCTGCCAAGAACCTAATATTACCCTAGGCTCCCAGTTAGCGGAGGCCCAGATCTCGCTGAGCCAGCAGGTACATACAGCACTAGTAGTCTCTTCATATCAGCAAGAAAAAGGGCTACATTTGTAGGCGCTGCTGAGATCTGAGACCTGGGGTGTCCTATTCAGAACTTAAATTGTGCTATCCAGTTAAGCCATGTTTGTGCCCTCACAGACGGAGGTGCGCAAGTGGGCCCAACAAAACCATATTCCACTGACCTGTGCCATTGACGTTGGGAATGTCCCTGCAGCCACCTCCTTGGGCACCATAGGGGATCAAGTGGGGAAACTTCCGTTCCTGGACACGGCCCGAGTTATAGACCATAAGTATGATGCAGATCAAACCTGGCGTAAAGTACTATTTGCCACTGAACGAGACATATGCCCAGAAGCAGTACCCTCTATATTAATCCTACCTGAGGCCCCGGGCACCCATTGCTCGCTGGTACAGGTGGGCATGGCCGAACCACTGGCCATGTCCACACCACAGAGGGAGTACCCTGGCCCATCAAGTGCAGTAACGTTTGCTCCATTCCGTACCCCTGAGAGCAGTTTGAACCCCATGTAGCCAGCCGCCATGGGCCTAGGAGTATCTTTCACCCCCTCCACCATCCAGCCCTCCCTGAGTAGGAGCAGTATGTCCAGACTTGATACCAATAGCCCTTCTGCAGGAAATATCACGCCTAACGATCTGACCATACCTGTGCTAGCGGAGGCTATACATCAATCCACCCAGTTGCATCAGTACCTGAAGCTGAAGGCGTTCTCCGGAGACAAACCGACGCCCTTGGGAGAGGTAGGATTTGAGGAATGGCTGGATCATGATGAGCAGGTACTCCCTGAATGGTCTTGCACTGACGCCGTGAGGAGGCAGTGCATTATTGAATGCCTACGACCGCCTGCCTCCCATATGGTGCATGGGATACTTCATGCCCTCACCAAAGCCTACGGGACCCCGGTGGATGCGTTCGCACTGATGGCCAAATTCCATGCACTGACCCAGAAAGAAGGGGAAATGGTATCTGACTTTCTTAGGCGTCTACATTTGGATCTTTGGACTCTGGTGAGGAGGAAAGTAGTGCAGAAGGCTGATGCCGACGGGCTGCGAACCACACAACTTATGAGGGGACTTCTCTCGTTACATCCGGTATCCATAAGAGTCAGCGGATGCCTCGTGCCGGGTCAAGCCTTGTCTTTTGACAAACTTATGGACCGAGTACAGGCCCATGAGACCGTACTGTTGGGTCGGGATTTGAACCCGGGAAAGAAAACAGGGGTTCCCCCCAAGGAAGCAAAGAAAGGAGAGGCTAGAGAGGGGACTGCTGGGGAAGTGAGTCAAGAAAAAGAGGAGCCTGAGGAACAAGAGGTTGACCGTGGAGGCTCCACCTCAGGGAGATCTTCCCCTGATTTCAGGAACAGATCCACACAGAGAAATATCCAGTGCTACGGCTGTGGCAAGATGGGGCATATCTCTTCCCACTGTCCTGTAAAATGGAGGATGGCGCCCAGATCTGCGAAATCCATGCTGTGCACCCCCCGGACCGCGGAAACCGGCCTTGTGTCCAACGAGGGCACTGCTTTGGAGGCTAATGAAGCCCCGGCCCCACCCCAGATGAGTAGCCGCATCAGGCCGCCGGCTATCGTCAAGGTCGTTATTGAGGGTATCTATGCGTCTGCTCTACTGGATACTGGTTCTGAAGTAACCATTGTATATCGACCCTTCTATGATCAGCACCTCCACCGGTTACCCCTATTGTCCGTAGACTCCCTGAGATTAAGAGGGCTAAGCCATGAAGACTATCCTATCGATGGAGTGGTGAGAGAACATCTGGACATTCCACAGTTGAATACCGGCAAGCATCACCCCATGTAAGTGGAAGCGTTAGTGTGCCCGGAACCCCAAGACCATCCCAGTGCCCCTATAATAATGGGGACTAATACTAACATAGTACAAGCCGTGATCCGTATGTACTTGCAAGAGGTGGGTGAACTACCGTTGCTGGCTCTAGCCGCATGCCCGGCATTACAAGAGGCATGCTGTAGGATTGCTGTCGAAGAAGAGCATGGAGTATTGTACAACATTGAGCATGGATTGACTGAGATTCCCCCAGGGGAGGGAAGGGAAGGACAGTAGCTTGTTGCTACCCCGAAAGACGCAAGGAGGACTGACTATTCCCACTGGAGAGTACTGCAGACGATGACCAGCAGTTTGGATACAGGGTGTTGGCCTCAGTGAAAGAGTGGCCATTTAGAATTCCACATAGAACACAGGTCTACGTGAGGAACCTTTCTCCCTATCCCATGCCCATTGATCACGGGCATCAGCTGGGCAGAATATATCCTGTTACTCCAGAAGGGAGGACAGAAGCTAGGCCGCCGGCCACCACCGTCTCCACTGCGGTTCCTAAACTGGCGTTTGATTTCGGAGATTCACCCTTGATGGAGGATTGGAAAAAACGGTTACAGACCAAGCTGGAAAACCGACGTGAAGTATTTTCCATCGGTGATATGGATGTGGGGTGCAGCCGCAGTGCCCAGCATACCATCCGACTTAATGATACGATGCCCTTCCGAGAACGATCTCGCCGCATCGCTCTGAGGGACGTGGAAGATGTGAGGAAGCTGCTAACCGAAATGGAGGAGGCCGGTATTGTCCGAGGATCACGTAGTCCCTATGCCTCGCCTATCGTGGTAGTGCGCAAGAATAACGGGACGGTACGCCTATGTGTGGACTATAGAACCTTGAACAACCGTACTGTACCCGATCAGAACACCCTTCCATGAATTGAAGACCCCCTGAATGCCCTATCCGGGAATAAGTGGTCTAGTGTGCTGGACTTGAGGTCAAGATACTATCAGGTGCCAATGAAATCTGAAGACCAAGAGAAGGCAGCTTTCATCTGCCCCTTGGGATTTTATCAGTTCACGCGTATGCCTCAAGGGATATGTGGCGCTGCAGCCACCTTCCAGCGTCTGATGGAAAAGACCATTGGGGATATGAATCCTCGGGAATGCCTGGTGTACCTTGATGACAGCATAGTGTTCAGGAAGACACTGGAGGAACATGAAGAACGGCTGTTGAAAGTTCTGGATCGACTCAGTAACAAGGGGCTTAAGCTGTCCATGGATAAGTGTCGGGTCTGCCGCACGTCAGTGACTTATGTGGGCCATATTGTGTCGGCCGAAGGAATAGCTACCGACCCTGGGAAAATAGAAGCAGTGGTGAATTGGCCGAGACCCAATAACGTCCAAGAATTACGGTCCTTTCTGGGGTTTTGCGGGTACTACCGAAGATTTGTGGAAGGCTATTCCGGTAAAGCCAAAATTCTCAACAACCTCCTCAAAATCTACCCCGAAGACACGGGACGGAAAGCCACTTCAGCTCAAGCACCATTTGGGGACAAGTGGACCACTGCATGTGAACAGGCGTTTCTAGGGCTGAAGACAAATTTAACCCAGGCTCCGGTATTGGCGTATGCAGATCCTGATCGAGCGTATGTGCTGCATGTGGATGCTAGCTTCAACAGCTTGGGAGCGGTGTTACACCAGAAATATGATACTGGACTCCGACCGGTGGCGTATGCCAGTCGAAGCCTGACACCAAGTGAACAAAACTATCCGGTCCACAAACTGGAGTTTCTGGCCCTCAAGTGGGCTATAGTAGATAAGTTGCACGACTACATGTATGGCGTTCAATTCGAGGTTAGGACTGATAATCATATGACCTATATCAACACTTCTGCTAAACTGGATGCTACAGGCCACCGTTGGTTAGCGGCACCGTCAAACTATCAATTCAACCTTAAATATAAGCCGGGGCCTACGAACATAGGTGTGGACGCTCTGTCGCGAAGACCAGGGCTCAACCCTACTCCAGATGAGGAAGTTTGGGAGGAAATTCCGGGACCTGGCATACGGGCGCCCAAAGAACTGGTAGCACTACTAATGAAGGAGATGGGGAAATTTGAACTGGAAAACTGTCTATTGTATAGGGTAATACCGTATCACAACCATCCTGACAGGCGGCAGTTATTTCTACCCAAGATTCTGCAAACCATGGTACTCCGGGCGTTGCATGATGACCATGGTCACCTTGGTATTGACAAGACATTTGGGCTGCTTTGTGATCGATTCTATTGGCCCAAAATGAGAGAGTCTGTGGAGATACATTGTAGGCTGTGCACCCATTGTATACAAATGAAAACACTACCCACCCGGGCGGCACCCATGGCCCATCTGAAGAGCTCAGGACCTATGGATCTGGTGTGTATGGATTTTCTTTGCATCGAACCTGACACCCGGGGTATCGGAAACGTACTGGTGATCACAGATCATAATACCAGATATGCTCAAGCTTTTCCTACCAAAGACCAACAGGCTGTGACTGTGGCTAAGGTCTTGTGGGAGAAATACTTCCTTCATTATGGGCTGCCAAATCGATTGCATTCTGATCAAGGCCGGGACTTTGAAAGTAACCTCATACGAGAATTGCTTAAGTTACTGAGTATCACCAAGTCCCGAACTACACCGTACCACCCGGAAAGGGGATGCTATGCCTGAACGTTTCAATCGAACGTTGCTCGACATGCTGGGTACTCTGAAAGGCCCACAGAAGACTGAATGGAGTAAGCACATAGAGACTTTAGTGCATGCTTATAATTGTACTCGCCATGAGTCCACAGGGAATACGCCTTACTGCCTAATGTTTGGACGAGAAGCTCGGCTACCAGTGGATGTGCGTCTGCGGATATCTACCGATGGGGTATCCAACAGGACGCATTTTCAGTATGTGCAAAGATTACAAGACAGCTTGCAGCAGGCATATAAACTGGCAGAGAAAGCGGCTGCTCAACTAAATGCAAGTAATAAGAGATGCTATGATCATAAAGTGCGCCATAAAGAAATTCGTCCAGGGGATGCAGTCCTCCTTCGCAATCTGGGTGTCCCCGGAAAGCACAAATTGGCCGACCGTTGGAGAGATGGCGCATATGAAGTGGAGTCGCAGATGCCTGGCCTCCCGGTATACCGTATCAAAGACTCAGAAGGCCGGGTAAAGGTATGGCATAGAAATCATCTCCTTCCCATACCTCAAGTAGGGGATAATGAGGAAGTGCCCACTGTTTTGCTAGATGGAGAGTCAGATGTTGCAGAGGATGGTCCAGAGACTGTAGTTAATACCACCTCTGAGGATCCTATGGAGGGAACCTCTCAAAGGGGCCTTCCGACCGCGGGGGCATCTCCAGAAGGAGCTACGGGTAAAGGCCCCTTGGTCCAACACCAGATAAGCTGATTTCATTGAGCCAGCCTTGAGACCCACAGAGCCCATGCTTTGTGCCTCAAAGAGATGGTGTAGAAACATTGAGCCCCTCAAGGGAAGAGAGTTAATAGCCAAGCGAGATTTGTTACTCTCCAGAGTGTCACGGTTGTGCTCGCCACAAACCTGGGTCGGACCGCGTGGCTGAGGTGGGGTTGTATAAGCACCGACCTTAGACCGCACAGGATGATCCGGATTGCGCAGTTTGTAGTCGTACGTAGCAGTGTCGGAACTGGAGAAGGTAGCATCATCAGTGGACAAGCCATGGTCAGGAATGGAGAGATCAGGGTAAACGTTATTCAAGCAGGAGTTCGGCAACAGGTAATCAGAAGTAGCAGATAGGGATACAGTGTTTCCGGAGCTGCGGTGTGTGAACAGTAGTTTGGGCTCAAGCTGCTGGACATCACCCACTCGTGAGAAACTACGCTGGATTGGCGGATCCTTTTTGAAGTCTGTTGCCGGCTGCAGGAGTAGCCGGAAGGTATTTAATAAGTGCACCAACACCGGTACCATCAGGCACTGATCCCGCCTTTGGGGAGGGTTCTTTGGGGACACTGGGTTGAGTGACCAAGGGACTAAGTTATACATTGGGCACGGTGTGGGGTGCACGCAGTGGTGGGAAGTGACCTTACTCTATGAGGACAGTGG
The DNA here is from genome assembly GCF_040206685.1 of Ascaphus truei. Classification (NCBI taxonomy): domain Eukaryota; kingdom Metazoa; phylum Chordata; class Amphibia; order Anura; family Ascaphidae; genus Ascaphus; species Ascaphus truei. The sequence continues at coordinate 283,801,068 of NC_134485.1, forward strand.
CCAGGCCACAGGTGTATATTACTGAATATCAGCCATTCATATACTGTACTACAGGCATGTCAAACTTGCAGCCCGCGGGCCGCATGCGGCCCAGAACGAATATCTTTGCGGCCCGCGGCCCACGGCCCAGCCCAGTGTTTCCCAAGTGTGAAAAACGGGCTGCTGATAGTGAAAAACTGGCTGCAGGTGGGTGGGTGTGAAAAACGGGCTGCTGGCTGTGAAAAACGGGCTGCAGGTGGGTAGGTGTGAAAAACGGGCTGCAGGTGGGTGGATGTTTGGGTGTGAAAAACGGGCTGCAGGTGGGTGGGTGTGAAAAACATGTGTCTGACAGAGAGAGAGTGAGGTCAGAGAGAGTGAGAGAGTGAGGTCAGAGAGAGTGAGAGAGAGAGAGGTCAGAGAGAGAGAGAGAGAGAGAGAGAGAGAGAGAGAGATAGAGATAGAGAGAGGTTTGAGAGAGAGGTCTGAGAGAGAGAGAGAGAGAGAGAGAGAGAGAGAGAGAGAGAGAAAGAGAGAGAGAGAGAGAGAGAGAGAGAGGTCTGAGAGAGAGAGAGAGAGAGAGAGAGAGAGAGAGGTCTGAGAGAGAGAGTGGTCTGAGAGAGAGAGAGGTCTGAGAGAGAGAGAGAGGTCTGAGAGAGAGAGAGAGAGAGAGAGAGAGAGAGAGAGAGAGGTCTGAGAGAGAGAGAGGTCTGAGAGGAGAGAGGTCTGAGAGAGAGAGTGAGGTCTGAGAGAGAGAGTGAAGTCTGAGAGAGAGAGAGAGAGGTCTGAGAGAGAGAGAGGTTTGAGAGAGAGAGAGAGGTTTGAGAGAGAGAGAGAGGTTTGAGAGAGAGAGAGAGAGGTTTGAGAGAGAGAGAGAGAGGTTTGAGAGAGAGAGAGAGGTTTGAGAGAGAGAGAGAGAGAGAGGTTTGAGAGAGAGAGAGAGAGAGAGTGAGGTCTGAGAGAGAGAGAGAGAGAGAGAGAGAGAGAGAGAGTGAGGTCTGAGAGAGAGAGAGAGAGAGAGAGAGAGAGAGAGAGAGAGAGAGAGAGAGAGAGTGAGGTCTGAGAGAGAGAGAGAGAGAGAGAGAGAGAGAGAGAGAGAGTGAGGTCCGAGAGAGAGAGTGAGGTCCGAGAGAGAGAGTGAGATCAGAGAGAGAGAGATTGAGAGTGTGTTAGTGTCTGAGAGAGACACCAACTGCGCACTGCAACTGTTTGTTTTTAGGAGAGTGTATGTGTGTGGGGGGGAGAGTGTGTGTGTTTTGGGGGAGTGTGTGTGTGTGTGGTGGGGGGGAGAGTGTGTGTGTGTGGTGGGGGGGGGAGAGTGTGTGTGTGGGGGGGGGAGAGTGTGTGTGTGTGTATCAGTGGCTGTGTGTGTATGTCTGTGCAGGCCAGCAGTGACTGTGTGGGTGTCTGTGCGTGGTCAGTGTCTTTGTTGGTCTGTCTGTGTGTGTCTGTAGGTCAGTGGCTGTGTGCGTCTGTGCAGGTCAGAGAGAGAATGGAGGGGGGGAGAGAATGGAGGGGGGGAGAGGGAGATGGGTGGGGAGAGAGAAGAGGGGATTGCGAGAATGGGGGTGGGGAGGGAAGGGAGAGAAAATGGGGGTGAAGTAGAGAGAGAATGAGGGACAAGGCCGTCAACAGGGGGGTCTGCCAGGGTTGACGTCCCGGGCCCGGTGAGTCAGTCAACCACTCTCTCTCTCTCTCCCACCCTCTCTCACTCTCCCACCCTCTCTCACTCTCCCACCCTCTCTCACTCTCCCACCCTCTCTCAATCTCCCACCCTCTCTCACTCTCCCACCTTCTCTCACTCTCCCACCCTCTCTCACTCTCCACCCTCTCTCACTCTCCCACCCTCTCTCACTCTCCACCCTCTCTCACTCTCCCACCCTCTCTCTCTCTCCCACCCTCTCTCACTCTGCCTCCCTCTCTCACTCTGCCTCCCTCTATCACTCTGCCTCCCTCTCTCACTCTGCCTCCCTCTCTCACTCTGCCTCCCTCTCTGTCTGTCTGCCTCCCTCTGTCTTTCTGCCTCCCTCTGTCTTTCTGCCTCCCTCTCTGTCTGTCTGCCTCCCTCTCTGTCTGTCTGCCTCCCTCTCTGTCTGTCTGCCTCCCTCTCGGTCTGTCTGCCTCCCTCTCTGTCTGTCTGCCTCCCTCTCTGTCTGTCTGCCTCCCTCTCTGTCTGTCTGTCTGCCTCCCTCTCTGTCTGTCTGTCTGCCTCCCTCTCTGTCTGTCTGCCTCCCTCTCTGTCTGCCTCCCTCTCTGTCTGCCTCCCTCTCTGTCTGCCTCCCTCTCTGTCTGCCTCCCTCTCTGTCTGTCTCCCTCTCTGTCTGTCTCCCTCTCTGTCACCCTCTCTCTCTCTCTCTGTGTCACCCTCTCTCTGTCTGTCACCCTCACCCACTCTCTTCGTTTTTATCTTAACTGCCCTATACCTACACCGAAATAACCTATTCTGCTTTCTTCCAGATCTGACTCTCAAGTTTTACACGGGGGACATTAGAAGACAGGTAAGGAACACCTCCCCTCCAGTATACTACCTTGAGAGACTGCGGATCAGGTAAGATCCCAGGTGGGATTGCTGCTTTGGAAATTGTTAAGAGGGGGCATCCTGACACTGGTTAATGGGTTCAGAATCATTCACATCTGGCTTTTTTTTTTTTGAGGTCATCCGACACACACACACACACACACACACACACACACACACACACACACACACACACACACACACTGTACTTTTCGAAATAAACCTAAGTTTCTATGAAAATTTTTCTATATGTGTGTTATCCCTAATAGGTGTAAGCTAAGGTTATGCAATTACAGAGGCGGCACATTTTATTTGAGTGCGGCTAGCTCCGCAAGCCTGGGGATGCCCCGGCATGCTAGCCGCACTCCCTCGGCGTGCCGCGCGTCATCGGCGTGCCGCGCGTCATCGACGTCATCGATGCGCGGTCACGCGTCATCGGGTGCCTGCGCCCCCTGCACGCGCGTCCAGGGCTCCCCGTAAAGCCCCAGGAGCCCTGGTGTCCCGCGATGTGGGGGACGGCGGCAGGGGGTTCCGGGGGACCCGGCGGACCCGGCAGCGGGACGGAGAAAGCCCCGATCGGAGGGCGCTCCTCCGTGTCTTCGGCGCGCGCCAGGCACCCTCTGGCACGCGCCAGGTTACTGCTGCGGCCGAGAACGGGCAAATGCTCGAATAAACTCGGCCGCAGCAGTACGTATTAGTAAAAGGTTACAAAGTTGAGGTGTGTTATCATTATTCTTACCTAGGGGAATCTCACTTATTGGGGATCCTGGGTAAGTGGAGGCGCTGCCAAGAACCTAATATTACCCCAGGCTCCCAGTTAGCGGAGGCCCAGATCTCGCTAAGCCAGCAGGTACATACAGCACTAGTAGTCTCTTCATATCAGCAGGAAAGAGGGCTACATAATATAAACAAATCCAGAGCACGTGTTACAAACTCATCACCAGCATGACCACGTCACATACGGTAAGCATATAGAGAAATATGTCTGCAATATATCCTGACAACCTCTCGTGAAAGAGAGTATTGATATATAAAAATGTTTAAAAACAAAACAAAGAAACCACACAAAAACAAAGTTTAAATAAGTATTTACACTATTTAAAACAGTGAGCCTTTCAAGGAAAGGTAAAAGTAGATCGTCCCAGGCTTTCAAGATCTATGTATTAGAGTCTGCAAAAAGTGTTAAAATAATTGCACAAAAACACCACTACATTTAACAGAGAGAAAAAATGTAAATAAAGATGCAAGAGAGCAATAATGTGAGGAGTTAAAAAGGAGATAGCCACGTTATGTGCACTAGGATTTTGATATGACACATAGCATGCGAATGATTTAAAATTTTCCTGAATTACCGGGAAGGTCCCTGTCACATGAGCAGTGACTTTAACTCTCTCTATCTCATGTTTATCAGATCATCAGAAATTAAGGAACATACTGTAGTACCTTTGAAGGTAAGGAGATGTTTGTAAGTAATGGAAATGTAAGCAGAACATTTTGTAGGGAACAGTGAGATGATTCTATATGCAGCATTTAAAATACATTGAAAGGAGAAAGCTGTCAGACAGGATGCCAGATGATTGAATAAGAAGGAAAGATGTGCATACTGTAAGTGTGGTGACCAAAGTGGAGAGATGTTGGATTATGCAGGAGAGAAAACTGAAGTGAGCATGTGGTAGAGTGTTTGGTGCATAGAATTCACAGAGGTCCTGAAGTTTCCTTCAATACCTTAAGGAGGAGTCAAGGATATAAAATAAGGGAAATGGATTACACGTGTAACGGCTGGACCCCCCTTGTCTGACCCACCCAATCTCACATTGGCCCGTGTGGTCTAACCGGTCCCCATTACAAGGTCGTGTGTGGTGGTGCACCTGCAAGTAACAGGACTCCTGAGTCTCCCGCTTGATGGTATTAGGGGATGTCATCAGGACAGGTATCTGAGGTAGTGGGTACGAGTCCAACTTACTTCACGTGCAGCGCCTCCACCTCATCAGGATCTATGCTTCCGCAGGGAGATGGTCCTGGTGAGGAACTCCTTCTCGGTGGTGACTGCCACTGTTGAGTAATCTCACACTCACACAGTGGGGGTTTCTTTGAACAAGGCATCTTTATTATAGACTTGGATGTAGCAGACTGCCCTATGCAGCTGCCGGCTCTAGCCGCACATCTTTCCGTGCTGTCCCTTTGCCAGGTACGCCCTCCCGTATTGAAGTGGGATTCCCTTTCTCCTAGGGAGATCACCACTGTGCCAGGTCCCTGGACACAGTGTGGCTTAGACAGACTTGATTGGTCACTCTGCTACCGCTAGTTACAGCACTAGGGTCACAAAAGTATTCCTCCAATCCCTTATGCAGGAAGATACATTCTACCAGATGCTTCTCTGCCAACCTTTCAACACTTTTCAACACTTTTCAACACTTTTCAACAACACTAACTGACAGTGTTGTGCCCTTTATACCTCAGGGGGCAGGCGCATCTCTGAGGTCACTATCCAGGGACTCAGAGCATACAGCCACTCCCTTCCTTACACAGGGCACCACACCAGGGTGTGAGGGAAAACCTCCATAACTACTGTTGGCAGGCCTGTACTTACCAGGACTTACTGCCAACAGGGAAGATGTATGCAGTCATTATTATGCATGGCTACATACTCCCCCTGGTTAATACCCACCGTCCCGGCTGGGACCTAAATTTGGTGTACCTTGCGCCAGGAAACACTGCAAAAGAACACACAAATAACATGGCAAACATCATCACATTGACATAATAATGCAAGCCCATCTCACTCCTGACCAGCAGGGAGCGCTAAAGAAAACAGCAGCCCACTCTATTGGTTAATCAATAATAATGTCGAGGATCTGGCTTCTTCACCTCCCGCCCCGCAGCATCATGCACAGTCACGCTGTATTCCCGTGGTACCCCTCGCTCATTGCAATACACCACTTTGTGCATGTACACACTGCGTCCTATCTTCCAGACCCACATAAGTTGAGCTACCCTCTGCTCGGCCTGCATCCCTTTAATGGCTCCTCCTTTCTCTATGATATAGTGTTGGATATCATTTTTAAGCCATCTCTCCCTATTCTCCTCTATCTCTCTCATTAGAGGTTCCGGGACATACGGGTAATCAAGCCCATGCGACCTTCTGTATTTTGCCGCAATAGCCCGTTCAGCTCGGCAAACCCTGGTCAAGCTACTTTTGCCAGCCGCCCCGGGCAGCACCCATGACAGGGGCTCATCGGTCTCTACCGGGTCATCCAACCCTGCGGACCCCTTAGGGATAATAAGGCCTGCCTGGATACGATCCCACCTTACCCTTAGGGCCCTAAGGTATGCCTCGTTGTCAAAGTCACCGGCAGCCCACCAGTGATCAACCACCCCCTCCCTCTCTAAGATAAATCGGGTGCGGTCGAACCAGGATACATACCCCTCGTACAACGGGGCCCACCACCTAGTCTCCTTCCGTTCTTCGGAGCTAGGGTCTATAGACTCTTCTATGGACTCCTCATCAGGCCCACCAGAAGATACCCCGGACGTACCCTCAGATCGCTCGACAACTCCTTTATACTGGGAGGTGTTTCTCACTGTAATGCTTAGCACACTAGGGCAATCGCTGGATACCGACACTTGTCGGGACATCCTCCCTCCTCCCTCCGTCCCATCATCCGAAGTTCCCAAGTCCAGGCTTCCAGACCCCGTGACTCCCCGGACAACCCTAAGCTGGAACTGGACCCAAATAAAATAGTGACAGGGACAGGGGCTTTAGCTAGGGCCTTGGGGCTAACCTTTGGAGTGGACGGGGTTTGGGGACGGTACCGAACAGTAGGCATTGACAGGGTTACGACCAGCTCTCCAGCGATACCTGCCTTAATGTCGCCACAAAGTCCGGTTTTGTCTCCAGCAGCTGGGCTTCTTGTTCTGCAACTCGAACGCCCGCTCCCCCTGGTAGTAGGAGATCGTCTCCCGCTGCTCGACCGCAGAGGCGCCACCATCTCCCATTTGATGCCGTTCTGGTCATCCGGAACCACCTCCGCACACGCACGTGCTGCGACGCCATCTTGGGTTGGATCCCCAATCGGGATCTCTTCCTCCACGAGGACATCCGGCAACGCCCGTCTGCTGCGCGATCCAGTCTGGCTCTGGACTCGCTCTTTCTGCTCCTCCACCCCTTGGGTCTGCGACAGGCACGGTGTCATCGTAGTACCTCGCAGGGTCGGGGTGGATCGACCTCCGTCCGATCCACTAGTCACCACGGCAGTGGGACTCCGGCGATCGGGTGGTCGCGGTACTGGAGACACTCTACTCCGCGTCTCCACACCACGGGGAATGGCATCCCTCCATGGCGTACCAATTGTATGACAGTCTTTTCTTATGACTGTCTTACTCGCCAGCCTAGCACACTCCTCATCCGAGGATTCTAGCTTGCAATTCGGCCGAGGCATCCCAGTAGGAGACCGGCGATGGGCTCCTCGGTGATCACCTCTCCGATGGCTGGGTTTCTCCGTCGGAAGCACCAGACCTGACTCCGACTCCGCGGGACTTGCACTCTTGTTCCAGAGGGTTCCCGGCTGCTCCTCTATCGGCATCGGGACATTTCCGGTCACTCCCACAGCTTGCACCGGTACAAACGTGGTCATTGGCCACATGTACTGCAGTCCACAGTGGGGGCATCGAACCTCGCTGCCCACGGCTCCGCCCGGCAGTCTGCACTGCAGGCAAAGACACGCCACAGTCTCCACACCCTCCACACGGATTACCAGGAAGCCTCCTGGAGCCGAATAGGGGTGAGTGGAGATCACCGGACTCTGGTCCACTTTTTCAGCAGCTTCAGCCATCTTTACCAGCGGAGGCACTCGTCTCAGAGGTCTATACTGGTCAATGGCTCTTCGCAACTGAAAGGCATGGGCTGATGTAGCAACCCTTCCTCCCATTTTCTCTGTCGACATCCGGTGGAACCGCAAACCACTCCCCCTGGTTGAAACTAGGGGGATATCTCGTAGACTTGTAGGCTGACCCAGCACAGGTGCGGAGTGAGTCATAGTCCATGAGGGCGCGGCTCCAGCTTTCGCACCAAACTCCCCATCGGGGTGGAGTTTTCTCATTGGCGCCAATCCTGGCCAACAATTAGCAATCTGCAAAGTTGCAAGACTTTCTGCAGCATGCCCACGCGGTGTCACGGGAACGCGGGAACCGCCATCTTGGTAAGTATTGTCCTTTTTCCCATTGAAGGCAGCGTCTGGCTGTTTGTTAATTGGGGTATAACAAAGTCCATTTCGTTCCTCCCATCGGATAACACTGTCATGCTCATCATTCTCAGGGGTATCATCCCGAGAACAAAAACATGATAAACACGGCGCAGCCACGGCTTTCACGCCATTCCAGAGCAAACACACAAGAGTTTCTCCTGTAGCTTGTTCTTCGTCCATGCACAGTTCATATGCGTGTTCTTCCTCTGACCGCAATCCTGGACCTTCTGCTCTATGCAGATCCTCCATTCTTGTGGTTCTCTCTCCCCGCCATCCTGGACCTTCTACTCTGTGCAGATCCTCCATTCTGACGGTTCTCTCTTAATCGTTGAACACCGATTTCCTGTACGTGGAGCTCCACTCTGCGGGGCAGCTACCACATCCGTACAATAAACATGCCTTGTGCACCACCTTGTGTACCTAATGTAGATCTGACTCGTGTTTGCACTACCTCAGGCTAGGCTCACTCTTCCTGTGTCTACTGTAACACGTTCCTCCAGTCTGTGCTCCTTGGTAAGTGATCTGGAATGGAGACTAGAGTACTTTGGCTCTTCCATGCAGTACTTTGGGCGTCGACCTACTTTTGGCTAGCCTAGTGCGGACCCTTCCAGAATTCCTGCCCTAAGTTACCAGTTTACCCCTTCAGGCGTCCCCCGCTAGCGCTACCTCAAGGCGACTAGAACAGCAATAGCCCTCTGCTCCAGACTCACTAACCCCTAACGGATCCCAAGGCGTCTTTGCGGCATGCAGCTCCAGCATCTCCCTGACTACCCCTGGCTCCGTCTCACACAGCACAAAGTGGCAGCAGACACTTTCCCTGTTTCCTAATGTGTGCCTAGCAAAAGCCTGTCCTGTTAACAGGTATCTCAGCAGCGCCTCCAATTGTAACGGCTGGACCCCCCTTGTCTGACCCACCCAATCTCACATTGGCCCGTGTGGTCTAACCGGTCCCCATTACAAGGTCGTGTGTGGTGGTGCACCTGCAAGTAACAGGACTCCTGAGTCTCCCGCTTGATGGTATTAGGGGATGTCATCAGGACAGGTATCTGAGGTAGTGGGTACGAGTCCAACTTACTTCACGTGCAGCGCCTCCACCTCATCAGGATCTATGCTTCCGCAGGGAGATGGTCCTGGTGAGGAACTCCTTCTCGGTGGTGACTGCCACTGTTGAGTAATCTCACACTCACACAGTGGGGGTTTCTTTGAACAAGGCATCTTTATTATAGACTTGGATGTAGCAGACTGCCCTATGCAGCTGCTGGCTCTAGCCGCACATCTTTCCGTGCTGTCCCTTTGCCAGGTACGCCCTCCCGTATTGAAGTGGGATTCCCTTTCTCCTAGGGAGATCACCACTGTGCCAGGTCCCTGGACACAGTGTGGCTTAGACAGACTTGATTGGTCACTCTGCTACCGCTAGTTACAGCACTAGGGTCACAAAAGTATTCCTCCAATCCCTTATGCAGGAAGATACATTCTACCAGATGCTTCTCTGCCAACCTTTCAACACTTTTCAACACTTTTCAACAACACTAACTGACAGTGTTGTGCCCTTTATACCTCAGGGGGCAGGCGCATCTCTGAGGTCACTATCCAGGGACTCAGAGCATACAGCCACTCCCTTCCTTACACAGGGCACCACACCAGGGTGTGAGGGAAAACCTCCATAACTACTGTTGGCAGGCCTGTACTTACCAGGACTTACTGCCAACAGGGAAGATGTATGCAGTCATTATTATGCATGGCTACACACGTGTGAGTGTTTATTAGCTAAGGGAAATTATTTTATTTGCCATAAGAGAGGGCAGAGTTAAAGAAGCATAGGAGGAATGTGTAATGAACTAAGTTGGCATGAGCATTAGTTAAGGTAATGTCACTGTATAGAGAAAGGTCATATCAACTTAGTGCGGAGAAAACAAATATAAGCAGGGCCGCCTACAGATTGCCCGGGGCCCAGGACTAGAGTTTCCACCCCCCCATGCTGGTGGCTTGCGGGCGCACCCCTCCTTCTCTTACACATCTCCTTGCTCTCTCACTTACCCCTCTATGCCCCTTCCTCCCCCCATGTATTTCTCTCCTCACCTCTATCTCACTCTTTCCCCCCTCTCTCTCTCTATCTCTCTCACCCCTTTGATACACTCTTCTTCCTTACACACTCTCTCTCCCTCATACACACACACAAACTCTACCTCTCACAAAACGCACTCTCCCTCACACACTCTGTCACAGATGCTCTCTCCCTCACACACTCTCCCTCGCCCTCACACACCCACTGTCCCCTACACACACACACACACACGCACACGCACACGCACGCACGCACGCACACACGTTCTCTCCTTCACACACATTAACTTTCACTTTTCACAGGATATGAACAAGAAGAAATCCACATCCCACTCCCCCTCCCTCTCCCTTTATCTCTCTTTCCCTCACCCCACCATTTTCTCTCTCCCTCACCCTAGCCCCTTCTCCCTCCGAAAGACCTTAGTTCCTTAATTAAGCAGCTCCCCTATTTCAGGGTCTGGATATGAGTGACGTCAAGTTTCACAATGACTTCATTTACATAATATTTAGTATCCGTGTTAACATTAACAGACTTTTGTGGATATGCGATGTTATGATAATGCCTCATTTGCATATACCTTGCATGTCATTTAAACTAAATGCTGTTCTAGTTAATGTAATGATCTTTAGGGGGGAATAAATAACTTATCATTACATTATTGTCCACCGAAGATAGACCTTTGATGAAATTAGAAGAGGTTTGTAGATGTTAAGTTAATGTCTCGTTAAGGGACGGCATGGAACTTTGTGGATTTGGGGCCATGGAAGGGTTATTTGTCTTAGGGAATTCAGATGTGATTCTGCACTCTCTCTTAGAAAACCACATCAATGAAAATGTGGACAAAGATTTTAAATATAATAAATCCTCAAGTGTGAATCAAGTGCAATGTTATTGCTAGATAATAAAAGTTGGTATTATCAATACAAATTGCGTATCCATGACAATCACAAGTACAATCTTAATCCTGTGCAGTTACAAGCAGTGCAGGCCGATCCCCTGCCAAGGGCACAGCAATGCTGCACTAGCCTTCATCTGCAGCCAAGGAGAACTAAGCTGCAAATATCTATTGTTTCATCTCTCTTGCCACCCTGGCATTTGTAATTGTTTCTCTTCTTCACCTTTAGGATTATGTAACAGAGAATCTGATAAATCATAGCTGTCTTAGGGGCTTATTGGACTTGAATGGAAGTTTTCAGCCGAGCACTGTGCAATCGAACGCTTCAGGGCTTATTGAATAAACCCCTTAGCAGTATGTTTCACTGAGATTCTCTGTCTCTTTTAATTTCCCACTGAATCATCTACTAGGCCCAGCTCCAACTCCCTAGTAAACTGACATTATAAACTTCAGGAATAGGCACCTTAGTGCTAAACATACTTTCCAAATACAGTAGTTTACAGGCATACCCCGCATTAACGTACGCAATGGGACCGGAGCATGTACAGTATGTAAAGTGAAAATGTACTTAAAGCGAAGCTCTACCTTGTTTCCCCTTTACGATGCATGTACTGTACTGCAAACGTCATATACTGTACGTACATAACTGATGGGAATAACGCATTTGTAACCAAAATAAATACAGTAGGCTTTTTTGAAAAACTTTAATGTCAGCTGATTTTTCTTACTACTGCAGGCATATGCAAAATGGATGAACGAAAAACTATGTAAATGAATAAATAGAATATTAAATGAATATTTTTATCCCCGTTGTATTTTCTATTTCCTGGCATAGGGAACTGATAGCAGATCTTCTATTTTTACTGAAAGGAAACAAATGCTCTGCGGTCACTGGAGGTAGACATTAAGCATTAGGATTTACCAGTTTAGCTTTCAAGTGTATTTTATAAGAGATAACGCGCTCTGTAAATACAGCACTGATAAATTATATTCAACACCTACTGTAACACACATTTTGTAGTCCTGTGATCTGTGGGTTACAGGGAGGGGGAGTGAGGAACTGGTGTGGTTCTATTTAATTAAAATAGAAGAATTATCTTGTTTGGCATCTCTTATGTTGTCACTTGCTCACCATATAAAAGGCACACGCTGTTTTTGGGGGTGTTTGTTTCTGACCACAGGTGTAACAACACGTGTGGTTTTGTAACTCTTGGTGCTGTTTGTTCAATAATTGAAGGACAGGCAGCCTGCTAAGTATGGGAATGGGTGTTTTGTGTGTTGAGCCAGCAGAAATAATTTCTTATTGCCTGCCTTGCACATGCTGTGACAGGGATGGCAGAGAGTCATAAATGCAATAGACTGGTTTTGTACAGTATCCTAACATTGGGTGTCTATCATGCTGCTTTCATGCGAGTTGATGGCGGAACCCGATCTCGCCGTTCCCCCTGCCTTCCCATTTGTCCCTATTCCCCCTCCACCCTGCACTCCCGCGCCATTAGGGACAAGAATGAAGGAGGATGAGGTATTGTTGAGAGGTGCACGGGCACGCCGCCCCCTGGTGTTCGTACTCATGAAGCACGCGTACTGTACGTACACAGGGTTTGATGCAATTAAAAAGAAATGTACGTACTTGCGAGTGTATGTAAAGCGGGGTATGCCTGTACTAAAGGAAGCCCTGAAGCCATTAGCACAAAGGCAATATGATTGCAGGTCTGAATGACATGTAACCTGTCAAAAATAATAATTATGCCAACTTGAGGGTATTTAAACTAACTGGTGTTAGATGATTTTCAGAGAGCCCACCATGAAATCCTTAGGACACTGCTTCCCGGGGGCCCCTGCCAAAGGGTATGTATTCTATAGCATTTGTTTATTTTTTAATTTACATTTGTTTGCTTTGAAAGCTTGTGTTCATACAAACCCCCAGAATGAAAAGGTGGTCTGCTTCTTTTTGATTACAGGGTTTATTTCATTAATCCCATGTCCAGCATCATCACAATTTAGTGGTGATCATGGAGCATATCACCTCATAAGATGAGGTTGAGCAACATCCTCTCCACGTGCGATGACTACGAGGATGGTATTATTGGGCCATTCCTGAAATTAGTGGTGACCAAGCGCAAGAGTGAAGTTGGTTAGCCTGTGGGAGTAGGGGATGCAGCCAGCACAGATGAGTTTAGCTTGGAAAAATATATTAGAAGCCATGTGTGGAGCTGACCCTGAGATGAAGCTGACCAGAAGCAGGAGTGAATCGGGGACTGAGCTGTGCCAGAGCTGATGGCGTAGGCTGCTCAGAGACAGAAGATGTAGGTACAAAGCCCAGGAGAGAAGTGGAGATGCAAACCCAGGTGTGAAATATTACCTGACAGCCAATCATAAGCAAAACACAGTTAAGTAAGGCATAAACAATCCAGAGCTGAGTGGAAAGCATGATAAGTGCAGGCTATAAATTCTGATTCCGATTGTGCAGCTACTATAGGAGCACAATTTTATTCCAATGGATTTTTATATAAGTATATAAATAGGGGTGCAGCATCAACTCTGTCATTGTGTTATATGCAGGGTTTGCCTGTAGGTTTGTTAGGCCTGCTGCTGTAATAATATAGGTCAAACATGTATACATTATTTACTTAATAAAACTTGTAGCTTAACCATTAACTCTTAGACTGACTAGACTGACCCCTGTCTGTGTGTGTCTCATGGAGAAAAAGAGGGAGCACAATCAGCTTCTCCTGCATTCACTGATCTGGAGCGTTTGCATGTCGATCTAGCATCTATTCGGGGTCCACATGAGCAGGAGCCGCATTTTCTGTCCGGACTCAGTGTCCCATCCTAATCCAGAAGTCTTCCTCCTCCGAATCCCGGCGTATCAGGAAGCTCTCGACCCACGACGTCATCCACTGCAATCCGCCTCAATCCTCTGCGATAATCGGCATCGCATCAGATAATCAGCATCAGATTTTTTTCTACATGCAATTAAAAGCTTCATCATGACGTAAAGCACAGGCCACTATCTGACATCACCAGTTTGAGCGACTGTAGCGGACCCCAAAGAGACGCTAGACAGACATGCGAACGGGCCAGATCGGTGAATGCAGGAAAGGCTGATTACAGTTCTTCATGGAGAAAAAGAGGGAGCACAGAGTTCAAGATGCAGTTCCATACCATCTGAATACTGCAAAAGGAGGGTCCATACCTAGCATCCCAGGGAGGATCACTATAAATGAGCTAACTGTATCTACCTACTACAGACATCAATATATACAATATTCCATTGTTTTACAAATTTTTTCTCTTCTTCACATTGTGTATAATCCATGCGCCCTGGAACATCCACATTTTCATTCCATTACAAGAGTTGCTATAGTTGTGGGCTGTAGTTGGGTACACTCACGGGAGTCAAAACAATTTACACCAGGATGGCAAGCACCAGACAGAACGAGGGAGTTAAATAAACACAATACAAGAAACACAGTTGCATACACCAAAGTGGGGAAGCATGGGGAGAGCTCCTAACCAGTCAGGTGCTGGGCACCGCCAAAGCTTGCTTTCCCAGAATGTCTTCCATGAATGGTCTTCCTCAGGTTTTTGCAGTAACTAGGGTTCACCGCTCTTGCTCGTATTCCCAGCTGGTCCCTAGACCCAGAGATCAACCATGAAAAGCTAGAAAAGCTGTTGACACTGAAAATACCCAGGAATAACTATAGAGCTCTGATCGGTTTCAACTTACAGAGATACTGGCCTCCATCCAGAAGCATGGAAGTCCGGGTCCAGAACAAACTTGAGATTGTCTTTATCACACCAATTAGAGCTTGATCGCTCAGCCAAGATAGACCAATTGGGGCTGGGGGAGGTGACAATGCACTGGGACAGTTTCTAGGGGCGTGATTGGGAGTGTATGAAATTGGAACTAACCAATGGGAATCGGACTGAAGGAGGTAGGAGCCAGACCCCGATTCCTCATCAGTGCCATACCTCATGCAGAGATGGGCTCTATGCTGCCTGGGCGAAACAATACCTGCACTTTAAGTGAATTGACAATTTTTTCTCTATTCTGTCTCGGATCGCACGCACGCAGGCGCACGCACACGCACTGGTAGGGACTACAAAAGGTTATGGGCCTTAAATGGTTAACACTATGTGCTTAGAAAATGTTACACCTCTCACCTATAATTTGTTATCCTGGTACAGGATGTCTGCAATTTATCCAAACATCTCCCCCGATAGGCATAGTGACCAGTGATGTTACCAGCAAGTATATACATTATAGTGATTCTGTATATTCTGATTAATTTCTTCAAACAGGTATGACTGTAATCTGATTTTGATCTATCAATTTAAAGAACTTTAATCAAATTAAACACAAAACCCCAGCAAGCTCTTTTTGGGAACCCCTTTCATTCTACTGTGGTCTTTCTCCCTCCTAATAGCGGTAAATGAGAATTTTAATCCTAATAGAGGTATATTAGTATTTTAGCTGGTAGTGTTAGGACTTGCGAACAGGGCCTGCCATGTCGTAGCTCGCAAGCTTAAAATGTGTTTGCCAAAGGGTTAAACTAAATCACCCTTTTTCAAGAGAATATATAAGTATTTTACTGTGTATTTTGGTCATGTTGGATGTAGCATTGGGCTTCTCTGTCATCTGTTTTATTCAAATTAACATCTTACTGGTATGAGCTGAATAGACAGACCTCTCCCTTAATTGTTAGTCAAGTGAATGTGTTTAACTATATAAGGCAGTCTCTCTTGGCTGTGAGCTACATGGCTGTGAAACATTTTAAAGTGTAACACAAAGTGTCTGGAGTTAATTTTGGAGTTGAGATTGGAGGTGAACATTAAAGGAAGATCTGGACACTGCACAACAACAACTGCAGCTGTGAGAACTTGACTTTCTAAAAGCTGTGATACGTTGTTCACTTTCTATCCACCAATACCTGGGAAGTCTCTCTTCCTGCATCTCACTGTGCCCTCCCTAGTGCTTTGTCTGTTTACTGTTTCCTCACTCCTTTGTGAGTGTTTCTGTTCTCTACAACTTCCCCACTGCACCATTATTTATACACCTCTCTTCCAAAAACTTCTTTACCCCTCAATAAAAACACCCACACAAATCCTCTATTCACACCCTATCTAGTCCTTTCTGCTGCTGGGGATCTCCCTTAAGCCTGAACTAATACATACACACCTGATCTCACCCATGCTTCCCTGCCATCTCTTCCCCTGTAAATGGTGTTAACCTTCTGATTTTAATACTGACTAACCTTAAAACTCACCCCACAAGTTAAGCATCCCAACAGCCTGCACTCAAGGCTACTGTCCCAGTCACTCCTACCACCCATTGTGGCCAAGCACTGCCATCTACAGCAATTATTCCCTCATCTGCTATCTCTGTAAATTTCCCCTCAAATCTCTTAGATTGTAAGCTCTTCTGGGCAGGGATTTCCTTTCCTATTGCCCGATTTTGCTGCTCTTAATGTATTTAAATTCCCTGTACTGTATTCTTTGTGAAGCACCGAGTACACTTTTGGCGCTATATAAATAAAGACATACACTACAATTATAGTGGTGGCAGAAGATTCTAGATTCAGATCCCAGGAGGAGACATATGGAGAATGTCTATGTTTATAGTGTAAGTCATGTTTAAGTATAGATCTATATGTTTAAGGATGTCTGGTCACCTTTATTATTTTATATTTAGGGAACAGGCACTTATAGTCATAGCCCATAGTAAAGGTCTGAGGTTAGTCATCTTCCCTGAAACAAGAGGATGCATGGTACTCTGGGGGGGAATTCTTTTAAATAAAGGGTTTTTGGAGCACTACGGGATTGGCCCATACTGACCAATTCGAAATGTGAGACCCTTCTGATGCTTTAGGATAAAGAGCTTACTCCTCAGAGTGACAAGATATATATCCCTGACGGTAGTAGTATCTCTATCATGGGTCCTGGTGGAAAGGAGGCAAATCCAAACACAGGGAAGGGACTACTACTTAGTCCCAGTACTAAGCGTACCAGGTCCAGAACCTCCCTAGGATAGTGGTGAGAGTTACCAGGGAAGAATACTTAATGCAACTGTATTATTTTCCACTCCTTATTGTCTGTAGAGAAGATGTCCTTATACAGTTGTGCGAAAAAGAAAGTACACACTCTTTGAATTCTATGGTTTTACATATCAGGACATAACAATCATCTGTTCCTTAGCAGGTCTTAACATTAGGTAAATACAACCTCAGATGAACAACAACACATGACATATTACACCGTGCCATGATTTATTTAACAAAAATAAAGCCAAAATGGAGAATCTGTGTGTGAAAAACTAAGTATACCTTATGATTCAATAGTTTGTAGAACCACCTTTAGCAGCAATACTGTAACTTGAAGTAATCGTTTTCTGTATGACTATCAGTCACTCACATCGTTGTGGAGGAATTTTGGCCCGCTCTTCTTTACAACGTTGCTTTTTTTTTCGCCGTGCTACCTAGGATTCACCCTTCAACTAGGTTAACCTGCGTGCTTTTCTAAACCTTTCCTGGCAGTACGTAAGTTACAATATATAAAGCAATACTCAAGCAGCACTGTTATATAAATGGTTGCTCGGATAATAGCAAATTTCAATTTTTTGTTGTAAATTGTAAAATGTAGTAATCTATTGGGGAAAGTATCATATGAAAAAAGGTATTTGTGAATCGCCTCCAATATTACCCTTACATTTCAAAGCTGCTTATAATTTTATTAGAGAAAGCACAAATGTGCATATTCCAGGTATCTGCCCATTTGTAAAATTGAAAGTAGATGCTAGGGTCTAACTGAAAGATATTATACATTTCTAAATCATGTAAAAAAAATGACAGAAGGCATCATATCCTTTTTTTTTGTGTGAAAAGTTATTTTACCACATTCACATTGTTTAACGCACCATATTTGAAATGACAAGTCTCCAAATACAGGCACAAATGGCTCCGCCACGCAACACAATATACGGATGTGATTAATTTTCCGTCTCCAACTCATAACCATATCATGTTGGATTCGCCCCTCCCATATTTCTATTCATTTAAAATATCTTGCTTTGAGAATGTACAAAACAAGCCTGGGCGGCACCTCATACCAGCTAACTCCCACATCCTAAATGTTTCCCTGAGTCCCCTAAAAGCAATAGTATAACATTTTACTGTATGGAAGAAGTCTCCCTTTGTTTATTGCTGTAACTCAGAAATTTGCAGCTGGACAACACCATTAAATCAGCATCATCAAAAATCGCCAAGTCTCTGCAAATTTTGTATATTTTACAATAGTATTTTCTACCGTCACAACCTTTAAACAAAAAATAAATAAAAAACATTGTAATTGTTTTTATGAACAGCCTTTTAAAAGAGAACAATTTAGCAACAATTTAAGTTGGGATGAGAAGTGCATTATAAAGCATGTCAATTCACAAAAGGTTGCCTTTTCTTAATTAAAATTGTATTCTGCAAGAAGTTATAAATCAGGATGAAAATGATTGGTAATTTTAAATAAAACAAGACTGCATTGTTTAACATATATCTCCTTCACTAGAATTCATAATCTCACCGCCAAAGAAATGTAAAATACCTTTTTAATGTAGTATTATGACTTTAGAAACTTAACATTTGAATGCTATTGGAGCAGATGGGTTTTGCTTATATAATATATAAATATATCAACTATACGTCATAACGTGTTACCATAGAAATATCTAGACATTTAAAGGAGATTAAAAACAAACACACTGTAGCAACAAAACAATGTTTTATTTGCTCTTTTTTAAATTAGCACATATATTGAAAATAGAAAAATAAAAAAAAGATGAAATTCAGAAAAGTGCGCAAATCAATAGTTAAGCATTTTTGTTCGCATTCCAATTGAGTTAGTTTCTGATGCATTTACAATGCAAGTAATTTTACAGTTATAATAGAACATTTAGAAATTTAAACAGCTCAACCCTCCCACCCTCCTCCCCCTTTGAAAATTCAGCATTTCATTTCCAGAATTTTCCTACTTTTCATTATTGGTAGTAAATCAAAAGATTCACCTAAACCCCCAAAAAGTAAAGATACAAAAGTGAAATTTATCCCAGAGCTACTAAGTACCTACCCCCAAATATATACTAGCTGTTTTCTTGCATTTCTTTTTAACACCGCACACCTCACTGGAATAAGTATGTTTCCTCTTGAGCATAAAAATGTGTATGTTTGTATTGCGAAACACAAATGACCTGATTTTTTTTGCTTTTCGTGGTCATTTCTTCATGATATTCCAGACTGCAACATACCCAAATTTGGATGGAAGTCCAACCGGCAGATTTTTGCTAGTTTTGACTCAAAAGCACCCTTTTGCCTAATGAATCATTAGTTGTGATTAATAAATTATCTGTCAAATTCATGCATTGAGGGCAATTTGCTTTCTCTCCATTTGATATGGAGATATTTTTTATATGAATTGGTGAAGATTGACAACTTGACATTAAATTTTAGAAGATCCAGACAATGAAGTTTGTTTCCAGTATGCCTTTGGATCAAACATTTCAATAAGACCTAAAGACCCCATCAGAGTTGAACTACATCCATCATGGCTTTGGGACACCCCCCCCCCCCCAATTGCCACGATATGTCAATTTTAATTTT
The DNA here is from genome assembly GCF_040206685.1 of Ascaphus truei. Taxonomy (NCBI): domain Eukaryota; kingdom Metazoa; phylum Chordata; class Amphibia; order Anura; family Ascaphidae; genus Ascaphus; species Ascaphus truei. The sequence continues at coordinate 283,820,410 of NC_134485.1, forward strand.
GCCAGTGTGAAAGGACAAACAATGATTGCAGCATCCGATTGGGTAACCCTGAAGCCAAGTCATCTCATGATGTCGCAGCTTTACTGGCAGTCAGAGTAAGGCTGACCCCAGGAGCCATATTATTTCAGTTGGCCAAGAATTCTCTTAAGCAACTTACAAAATGAAATAGTTCTGGAATAGTTAAGTACCCTAGATAGGAAAATGCCGCAGTCCTGCTCCAGTGGACCCCTTGATGTAAACTAGGTTAAAAAAAAAAAAAAACAACAACAATGAGCTGCATTGATTAATGCTTTAATCTTAACATTGTAGATTGTGGTAGACTACAAATAAAAAGTACTGACAAAATGGAAAGGTCAGAATATCAATATTATTGTAAATCCGGTTAACTTTTCAAACTGAAAAGGGAACCTGCATCAGAAAAAAAAAACCACATGATTTAATCTATGCATCTTAAGGCAAAATGGAAAGATTTTTTTAGCTCACAGTAAATGAAGTGACTTTTTTTTAGCATGGAAGAGATTAGTCATGCTATTATGTCAGAGTCCTACTTGGATGTGCAAAAAGTGGATGCCAAGAACAAAAGGACCTTGTGCACCTGACTTTAGTGAATGTGCATATTTTAAAAATTGCTTAGATTATATTATACATTTTGACAGAACAGAAAGCATGCATAGACATGCCCCGAAGTGCATAGATTTGTCCCTAAATTATCATACGCTGCCTTATTTTTGCAATAGAGAAGATGGTACTCATGATGTCAGTCTTGAAAATCACTGGTTATGCGCAATGTTTTAAAGGCAGGCACCAAAAGGAGGTAGAAATCCTTCAGGACGCCAAATGAGCATTCTTGTCCGAATATACTTTTTGTGATTGCAAATTCTGACTAGTTTGGGACAGTATATATATTACTATATATATAGGCACTGTACCGTGTATCTGTGTTTCCAGGAAGGACAACATACTTGTTTCTGGACATAGGCTTCCATTAAATGAAAGATCTTTTAGAAAATTATGCTCCTGCTGTTGAGGTAAAACAAGACTTGTTCCAGTGAACTGTTGTAATATATATATATAAAATGGCACAGTTTAAGCATCTAAATATTCATAGAATTAACATCCATCAGTCTGGAACACTGTGGGGAGTGATCCAATACACATTTCAAAACCATATTCCAGTTGTGTTACATTGTTAACCTCTTCCCACCTGAGTTTATTTTGTCCTTGGCACACTTCAGAAGTTGAATTAGAATTACTATGGTTCTTTTGCAATCTCTTAATATCGCGGTTTTCACATTACACAAACTCTACAAAATAGGTCAGAACAGCAATTTCAAGTCATGTGCAAAAGAAGCTGTCAGAGGTGAAGGGATTAAGAGATGATATTAACTTTTCCAGCATTTAAAGTTAAATAATTTCCAATTAGCATTTTTTCAACAAACAAAAAAATTTGTATTTTTTCACTTTAAAAAAAACCTAGAAGTGTACTATTTAACATATATTAGAAAAAAAAAAAAAAAAAAAGGTCCAAAGTGACAAAAAAAAAATATTCAAAATCTGTTCCTTTATAGAGGAAGTCCAAATTTTGGTCTGCTTTTACCGAGGACATTAGTACTGTATATGATCTGCTACTTTCCAGAATATGCTGTTGTGTATTGAAATGCAGAGTATTACTATGTACTTGTATTCTCCTGCCCCTCCAAACGACTTCATTATAGAAATACAGAACCCAGACTATAATGCATACCCAAACTTAATGTGCTTTTAGCCTATCTAATGATCAAACATAGCTGCTCCTTTGCCGTGAGGCTCCCCTATTTGATGTTAGTGTGCAACAAAGTCTGCCAGGGAAGGCAGTATGCCAAAATTATGGCAGTCCTGGCGAGTGCCTCTTTGTACAAGTATTAAGAAAAGAAAATTGTACAAATGGAAGGAGCTTTAGGATGCAAATCTAAAATCAATAATCTGTCCCTACATACTGTATAGTATGCAGTGTTTATCTGACAGAAAAGTCTGCTACACTAGGCTAGATACATACAGGAGTTCAGTTATTTTGCACGTGAAGGATATTGCAACTAACAAGTTAGAAGTAAGAAAATAAACCCTAACTTTGCGTTAAGGAGCAAAATTATTATGTCACAATTTCAGCGGGTGCAAACGATGACAAGGGGTATTGAGTACCTTTGTTCTATGCAGTTTTATAAAAAAATTCAGTTTAGTATAGACATAAATTATTCGTATTTAAGATTAAACTTAATTTTAATTGAACGATCTAACACCTGGTTATAATTAACAGACAATCTTACCAAGAAAATGTATATGTAGATGGTTATTTACAATGGAAAAGATTAATTCTGGGTCTTTTTAGCAAAACAATTGAGCCTCATTTGGGAAAATCTCCCCAGACTGTAGTATAGAAAATTGGCAATAGAAACATTTTGCTGGTCCTTCCAGCAGAAATGGATTAGTGCTGCATCAAGATGATTTGCTAATATACAGCTATGATAACTAAAAATGTGTAGTCAATGTTTTGCACACACAAATTTAGGCTCTGTGAAGAAAAATAATAAAAGTCATACATGAAGCTTTAGGTCTATTTTTTGTCCTGGAAACAGTCTGACGTATGTAATTTGGAAAGATATCTCTGTGAATATAGCACATGAGCCAATGTGCAAACATACAGGCAATATTTAACACACATTTAATGGAATAGTCAGAGCTGCTGTAAAAGCATGAACAACTCTTGCTCTCTTCAACAATGTATCTTCTTGTTTTAGTAGTCTTCTAATCTATTAATCTGGAGGTTTAGAGACCTGGCAGGTTCACATTGGCAAAGGAAAGGAATGTGTGGGTAATTCTGCCTGGAAGAAGAAAAGATAGTCATTTATAAATTGAGAAAGTAGTGTTCCATATTGTGTTGTATACAAATTGTAGAAATTATATTAAAAATATAGATATTATTTGTACATTTAGAACAGCTCATAATAAAAGCAACTGCTTTAAGAATATACCTGCACACACATCTTTATATCACTATATGTATACTGCATGATCTATCTCTCTTGTTCTGAAACATTTATATAGGTTGCGTTTTATAATATGTATACATAAGTGCATGCATATTTAAATTCCATAAATGTGTGGCTCGGTCTACATTAAAAAAATAAAGACACATTTCAATTACTTTATTTTAAATAACATTTTCTTTATATTTAAAAATTCAAAATATAGGGGATACATATTTTTTTTTTTTTGTGCTCTGTTAAAGGTGCACACCACCGTTTTATTAGCTTAGGTTACCCTGCACCAACATTAGCTTGTTTTATTTATGTAGCACCAACAAGGCTTACAAAAGAGATGATATAATAACGAGTCTGAAAAAAACAACAAGTTGGACAATAGGAAAGGATGTAGTCTACTCATTCCCAAGTAGCAGAGGTAAATCATGCAGCCTACCAGTTGTAATGTAAAAGGTTTACAGTGAATGTAATTGGTGTAAAACAGAAAAACAAGAAACCCAAAAGGACCAAAGTAAGGAGCTCGACACGTCTAAAAACAACAGTTCTACATAATCCACTTAAAAAAATGTTACATCTCTATTAGGTTTCTGTTTTAGAAACATATTGATGTCAATTTTGTGAGTCATACATTTTTATTTAAAATTAATAATCTGCTTCATAAACTCAGCCTGATTATGGTGGCTCTATGATTAGAGTGAAGTAGAGAATCCAAAGCTAGCTACTCACATATTTAGAGTCGAGAGAGAGAGAGAGGGGGGTGCAGAGAGAGAGAGAGAGAGGCAGAGAGAGAGAGGCAGAGAGAGAGAGGCAGAGAGAGAGAGGCAGAGAGAGAGAGAGAGAGAGAGAGAGAGAGAGAGAGAGGCAGAGAGAGAGAGAGAGAGAGAGGCAGAGAGAGAGAGAGAGAGAGGCAGAGAGAGAGAGAGAGAGAGAGAGAGGCAGAGAGAGGCAGAGAGAGAGAGGCAGAGAGAGAGAGAGGCAGAGAGAGAGGCAGAGAGAGAGAGGCAGAGAGAGAGAGAGAGGCAGAGAGAGAGAGGCGAGAGAGAGAGAGAGAGGAGAGGCAGAGAGAGAGAGAGAGAGAGGCAGAGAGAGAGAGAGAGAGGCAGAGAGAGAGAGGCAGAGAGAGAGAGAGAGAGAGAGA